>NC_056729.1:985238476-985538476 GCF_019279795.1 Protopterus annectens
ATTGCAACACTATAGGGTTGTTTATTTGGTTGTCTGTCAGTTTTGTCAAGCATTTTATGTTGGCAAAACTGAAAGACCCCTTAAAAGAAGAATATACAAACATTTTTATGAAATAGATTAAACAATAACAATGCACTTTACAGACATTCTTTGGTTTGTAGTGGGGCAACTTTTGTGTTTTTTTGTCATTGACAACAGGGGTGGTCCCTGGGAGATACAGTTAGCACACAGGGAAACGTTTTGGAAAATTCTTCTTGAAGCCAACAAGAGTCCTGGTATGAACAATGTCATTTCTATAGCACCTTATCTCAAATTAAAGGCAGGGAAATTATAAACATTATACATATTACCCCACTTTTAGTAATTTGTAACTAATATCTAACTATTCACATTGGTTAATTATATTACTTAACAAGTCAAAAAAATAATATTTTTATCCTTAAGTATTATTGTACACTTTTTAGTATGAGTTTTCTGCTTTTATTGTCAAGTTCATATATACATGTATTTTAGTGTTGATATGCTTTTAAATTCTTAATAATCTAATTGTTTAATTATATTGATTGACAGTATTTAAGATGCTTTTGATTTTATTTGTGAGTATCTGAGGAAGTCAAGGTGTTTCTGACGAAAACATTGCAATTGTATTTACTGGCGTTAATAAACTGAGTGGTACTTTTTGAATACACTACTGAGTGGACTATATCTAGTGGTTGAGGTCTTCCTGGACTGATGTTTTTGTTTTACTTGGTTCTCCTGTTTATATTAGTTGAGTCTTCACCTTGGTTTTTAGTTTAAAACAGTTCAAGAAGCAGAAATACTTGCAGTTTAGCTAGATCGGACAGTCGCCCAGGTAGTAGCAGGAAATAAAACACTTTTATAAGGTTAGCAGTCACTCTTTTAGCCTCTCAGCTGCTAGCACCACTCTGCAGGACCACGAGAAGCTTGGCTGAGTAGTAACAAGTGCACAAACCACGCCAAAGCGGGTTTTATACAGGGGGACTTGAAAGAGCTAGAAATTGGCCCAAAATGGCCAATAGACTACCAGATTCTTGTGCTGGGAACACTCCTCCAGGGATAGATAGGCTTCTCTAAGCTCCCCACTGCCACTGGTGAACAAAGAAGCCTCCCTTTATCCAAGAAAGGAAATGGGCAACACATGAACTTTCCAAAAGTCCAGAATACAGCAAAGCCTGTGTTTGGACTACTCTAGGTCAGGAAAGATGGGAAACAAGGATAATTTTTTTTTTTGCAACAAACAGCAGAAAAATGCAATAAATATGTAACACAAGCTAGTGCACTTGAGTGTGTAGTCTCAACAGGTAAATGCAGAAAACAGGACAAACTTTAAATTACAAACGCAAAAGCATGCTAAAGCTGGCTTTAAAGCAGTGGGTTAGAAAGAGATAGGAAATGGCCCAAAACGGCCAATAAGCTACAGGTCCCTGGGCTGGAACCACTCCTCAAGGGACAGATAGGCTGCTCAGAGCGCCCCACTCTCACTGGTGAACAAAGAAGCTTCCTCCTATCCAAATAAGGATATGGGCAACACAGGAACTATGACACAGCCCAGAGATCAGCAATACTTGAAGACTGGACTATTCTAATTCAGTAAAGGCGGGAAACAAGGATTTTTTTTTTTTTTTTACAAAGTAGCAGAAATTAGGTACAGAAACACAGTAAATGCTTTAATTCGGCTAGCACACTTGAATGTGTAGCCCAACAGTTAAACTAAGTAAAAACAAACTTTAACCCCCTAAGGGATAAAGTATTAGATGTAATATTAGTACATTGATTCTGTACATAACAATTGTCCTTTTATGAATGTTTCTTCAAACTGAGGAAAAGACTTATTCCAAAACAATATCTTGGAACCCACTACTGTCCCCATGGTGAGATTTATTCAAATGTACAGCTATAGAACTGCCTTATTTCTTATCAGTAATATGTCTCATATGCTCTAACAGCCTAGTTTTAAAACATGTGTTACTCTCCCCCACATAACATATGTTACAAGGACATCTAAGAGCATTCTCTATACACCAACCTCTTGAATGTACAGACTCCAACATGTTTTCCAGCCTTTCCCCTCAGCAGGAATGACAACACTAAATAATGATAGGCCATTATACCCATCAGCCTCCTACTGTATGACATCTGGAAAAAGCCTGACATAATTGGTGGACAGAGGTCCAATTACATCGCCATACTTGAAATATTGCTGTTATACACTGCAAAAGTTGCTGGTGTTACAGGGCATGTTGCAATATATCTTTTCTGAGGTATATAAAGTCAGAAAAACAAATGGATGTTAGCATTTACAGATTGCAATCACCAGAGTATGCTACTGATTTGCCAAGGACAACACCTATCTGGGGAACAGACCAAAGTTAACAAACTAACCTGTGGCCATTATGTGGATAGCCCTACAGATGAGAGCTATGCAGAGACATAACTTTGTCAGACTGAAACGCATGCAGATGTAGCATGTTCAGACAAACCCTGTTAACCTAGCAGTATGCCAAACATATAACAGCAATACTCACATTCTGCTTCTAAGTCTTGAACCTTCTCCACCATTTATTTGGCTTGTCTCCACAAGTCCTGTTGTAAGAGGTATTAGCTCACACACCTCCAGGATGTCTTCCTCACAGGTAAGGGAAAGGGCCAACGTCCACATGGAGTACTCAGTTATAGAAGTGTGTTGCCATGACATTGGCTATTGCAAGAACTACACAGCTGCTCTGCATGCAATTAGCAAGTGGGGAACACCAATTGGTGTACATGCCATCACCTGGTCATGAGCATCACCTAAAAAAGCCATGCTGCCACATATTCAAACCAGCTCTATCCCTGTAGTACAGAGAGAGAGATATAGAGATCGAAAGAAAGAGGAAGAAAGAAAAGAAAATGAATAAAAACAAAAACAAAATCTGGAAAAGAAAAAAAAAAGGTACTTGGTCTGTAATAATAGGAAATATGATTTGGAAGAATATATATTCCAACAACACGTACTGCACTAATGTCCTGCTGAGCAGATGCTATGGCCATAGCATCTGGCACTCTCTGCAGTGGGAGAGATCACAGACATACCTCTCAACTGTACAGATCTTCAAAGAATGCCCACATTTTACCATCATGTATTTTTGTCTGTTCCTCATGAGATCTGTACTTTTCCGGTAAATAGCTGAGGATTGAATTAATCAGGTAATGGCAAACACTTGAGTTTAAGATTACACATCCTTAAGAATATTCACCGTAATGCTAAATGCATCATTCTAAGAACATCCTATGTTTGTAACAGGAATATTTCAAGTCTGTCCCTATTTATCCCCCCATCATTTTAGGTATTGTCCAGATGTGGTGCTCTGAGGTTGTGAGGTGGAATCACAGCTCAGGAGCCTGACTTACCCTGGGAAAGACAGCTCGTATATGACAACTGCAGGGGTGTCTGTTAAACAGTTGTGACTGTGCCACTGCTAGGCCAGTTAATAAGATGTTGTCCATATCCATATGTTACCTGTGAATATGACTATGATACATGTTTGTCTTGTAAATCTAAGAGACATATATAGGGCATGTGCATAGTAAAGTACTTTTGCAGACGTGTGTTGAACTGCATGTGATATATTGAATTAATAACATTCAACTCTATAGTGTTCTGCTGGACAATAACCATATTCATGACTGATATCTGTAGTCACATACACATATACCTGTGTTATGTCAGCCAAACCACTGGCAAGTCTGTGAGCAATGGCAATGTAACATAATAACCTACTTATGACTGTTGGACATCTTCCAGGTTATCACAGTGATGTCAAAGCCTACTGTGCAATCAACTTACTAATGTATGATGCAGCTATATTAATACAGTATCAATAATGATGTCCCTTTTGTCACCCATTTATGTGTGCTATTGTCCAGACATCCTGCTATAACAGGGTGAGAAGTATGATTGAGCAGCAAGACTGTAAATAAGTGTGCCATACTACCATAGAACAGAAATGTATACCAGGTATCCCCTGAGCACTTGTATGTATGCATATGTTCAGCTGGAATGCACAAAACTAATAACATGGTTTCAAGCAGTAAGGTACATAGGTTGTGCATGTTGCACATGTGTGTAATATCAGTCTCAGTGAATACAGCAGACATAAATCTGTACAGCTACTGGATGTTGCATTGCCCTGACACTGATATGGGTACTAGAGTAGGCATGATTATCAGGTAGTAATCAGAGAAGTGCCCAACTGTGTTATGACCCTCTGTCCATGCCTACCACTAACAGCTATATCAACACCTATATACAGTGGATATCGCAAGTGTACACACCCCTGTTGGAATGCCAGATTTGTGTGCTGTATGACAATTACACCACAAAAAATAATTTCATAATGTTTCTCATCTTGAATGTGACACCTAACCTGTACAATTCCATTGAAAAATGAACAAAGGTGGTTTTAGAAAGGTGAGCAACTTATGCCAAGTGAAGATGTGCCATGATGCTAGAGTCCAAACCAAGACGAATGAATGCTGTAACCATCTCAAGAGGTGCATACACAACATATCAGTTTAAGGGTGTGCACACTCATTCAACTGGCTTATTGTACTGATTATTATTTTCATATGTTTCCACAGACCAGGCTATGTTTTCAATTGAAATGTACATGCACTAGGCCACATTAAAGGTGTGAATTATTTTAAAATGAGTTATTGTGGTATCATATTTCAATTGTACAAATACCAGGCATTGTAACAGGAGTGTGTACACTTTATATCCACTGTAGCTATATGGACTGAGCAGTACCTGACCTGTATAACCAGCCTCCACCAAGGTAGAGTAATCCCCTTTGGTGGACAGCAGCAATACACAAACCACATAATAGGTTGCTATATTGGCTGTACAGGGACACATAGGTGCAGGCAACAACTTGGAAGCAAGTCCACCTCTGTCTGAGTAAGCATGTAAGTTCACCAGCGACTTCCTATAAGGCTCACTATGACTACAAATCAGACATATCCACACCAGCAAGGACAATTGCAACAGTGTCTCCACATATGTTGTCAGTCTCAGAGGCAACAACACAATTCACCCTGTACTGGGAGTAAAGTGCACATCATACACACATGCCATAGACATAGGCAACCTACATCAGACAAGTTAGGTGGGAACATTACCACCCTGTCCACCCCAGTTGTATAGGGGGATATGCACATCAACCAAACTCCACCTTTCAGCAATGGTGAGCATGTACATATTGCCTACTGATGGCAACAACAGCAAGTCTCCATGGGGCATAATAACATCACTGTCTGCCTTCTACATGAACTCAGGCATGTGCCCACAGTTCCATCACACACACCACAGTCAAACACAGACCTGCCACCATCCACACACCATCCACATGGAAGATGTCCACTGTCATCCCTCTACACAGAAATGAATGGAGAATAGAGGATTATGCAGTTAAGTGTCCAACATTGGGGGGAATAAGATAGCTCAGGCCAGGAGTGTAATGCAAACTGCTATAGCCATGATAGATTGGAGGGTTATAGTGTAGTTTGGATTATTTGCAAGTAATATCCACTGTTGATGTGCAATTTGACAACCGTATGAGGTCCTGTGAGCTTTTTTCCTGTTTATGTCTTCCAGGTAACATGCAGAGGGCTCACCTACCACCAGTCTCTGCTGGGGAAACTGACATCATCACCAAATATGTGATTGAACATTATGCCCTGTTATTTGGACGGAGAGCACAAGATGTGCAGGAGAGGACCACCTTGTGGAAAGATATGGTCCACAGGGTAAATGATGCTGGCCTGCACAGCAGAACTTATGAGGAGGTGCTGCATCGGGCAAATGACCTCTTCCACCATCCCCATCAATTAGCTGCTGTTGTAGTGAGGGACCGGCTAGACACAGGTGGGGGCCCAGCCATCCAGCCCCCACTGACACCCTCCGAGGAGCTCCTCACCAACCTTGGGGCACCCACCCAATGCACAAGCCATTAAGCTGAGAAAAGCATTGTGGAGGTGGGTTGCACCCATACACTGGATGAGGAGCATACAGGTAAGGTCCCAGTGCATATTACTAGAACACTGTTACTTATCCATTTCTATCTGTATGTTATCTACATGAATATGTCAGATGAAATAGTAGGTCTTGTTGGTGTTTTGTAATGCACAGATGTGTACATTTATGGTGATGGCCAGCATATTTTGTAGTATTGGGGGTTGTACTGTTAATGTGCTGAAATGCTGCTTCCACCCTGTACCAAGGCCACATCAGTGGCTACTGACATTACCTCTCTACCACAACTATGTAGGTCCCCCAACTATACAACTGGGACAGTAGCCTGTAGCTGGTGAGTATGGAATTGTTCCATTGAGGTTTGCCAATACAATGGCCATTTTAAGCCCATGCTATTTGCCATGCACACATTTATCACACCTACCCATAATGCATGATGTACATGTTCAGTTTTGTTGGTGTTAACTGCACTGCATCACAGTGGTCACCATGGTGTCATATCTGAGGGGTGTGCAGGATTCCTGCTGTATACCTCACAACCTGTCAGTGCAAGATGTGTGGACAGAGACAAACAAAGTGGTGGGACAAATGGGCTACAGTGGGGGCATGTATGAAACATTGCCCTTATACAGTGGATACAACAGTCTACACATACCTATTAAGATGGGGACTGTTCCTGATATATACAACAGACCACAGTAATACATTCCACACCTTTTACAACCTGTAATGTAATCCTAACATTAACAATTAATGTGTAAAATAGCATTATGTGTTAGTGCAACAAATATGGGGTATACACAACTTACAAAACACTGGATGCATATGTGTGCACACATTCAAAATAACATATTGTGAAGGCAGCTTGTGATATACTGACAGCATTCACTCTACTTCAGTACACACCTGCCATCAAGGCCAGGGCCTGAATGTCACACCAAGTAATGGTCTGCTGTCTGAAAAGTATGTTCATGACATTTCCTCAGTTGTCTGCAACAGAAGTAGCCATGACTTGCACACATCTTACAAAGCATCAAAGGGATCCCACATCTGAAATGTAGTAGTTAGGAGTAGGTAAAAAACATTATCTTACCATTGCATATACCATGGAAAACAGTGCAGACTGTGATCTAGAGGTGTATTAAATATGGGACAACAATGATGTTGAAAAGAACTAGATGCCCATCTAAAACAGATGACATGACATGTAGAAAACTGGTCAGGGAGGCTGCTGGGAGACATGCAGCAACACTGAGGGAGTTGCAGGAATGTCTAGCAAGCATTGCCTGTGTAGTACTAGTGACAACAATCACCTATATTCTGCATAAGTGTGGCCTATGGGGTAGGTTAAGTAGATGGATGATTTTCCCCACAAGAAACACGATCCAGGGCTGTGTACATGTACCAAAATCATAACAGCAAGATTCCCAAAGGCATGTGTTGCAATGTGTAATGTCATGACACCAAGGTACAACACCTACAGACAGTATTCATAGAGATATGTGTGATGCACAAGCAACACCTCACTTCACCTCAGGGCCACCATCCCCAACTTGAAGCTTGCTGGTGCCATTGCACACCCTTAGGGTTGCTATTCATTAGCTGGAACTAGGCCTGTAGACATGATGGAGGGGATTCTGAACACTGCAAAATAGCATTCACATGTGGCCCACATTTGTCAAGCATCTGCAATAAGGTTGAGGGTGGGGAGGGGTTTCAGCTTTAAACACAACAGTGAACTGAAGCATGCATCCAAAGCTAGCTAAGAATGTTTGTATCTGAACACATTCAAGGTTATAAATTGGCCCAGACATAACCCAGACTCAACAGCAATAGTAAAGCCCCTGTGTGACCTCCAAGGGCTGTGCACTTGAACTGGCCTTGCAGTTTGGCAGAGGTGGGAGACCTTTGTAGGGAAGACAGACGAAATAATGCCAAGTCAAGATGTGCCATGCTAGTATACCCCTTATCAGGAATAATGACTGCTGTAGTTCACTTAACAGGTGCTTCAACAAACCATTGGTTTGAGGGTGTTCACACTTATGCAACCCCCATATTGTACGCATCTCATTTAGTATCCTCATGACTAACACATATGTTTGATCCTTGATTGGATTGCACAGGTCATATGTCACATATCAGGTGTGTGTGTAATGTTTTTAAATGCAGTACTGTGGCCCCATTTCATATCGTAGCAGAGGCTGGGATGTCAACAGGTGTGTGTACTCTCCTCATACCCACATTAAGCTTTGAAGGTCATTGGTGTAACCGGATTTTATTGCACATACATGCACTGCTGCTGATGATCTGCAAATCAAATATCAGTCATTAATTAGTGACATCAGGTGTGTTCTGAGATTCCTATAAAGTGGACAACATCACCAGGCCTTGAACGGTATGGCAGTGGGAGATGTACTGGGTGTGAATGGGCACAACATACTATAACATACTGACATATACACATTGACAAACACATAGAGTCATACACACATTTGACACACTTGGGGTTGGCAGCCCTGACTATCCTGTCAGTCAGGGCATACTGTAACATAATTCATGCACCCAGCACAGGCCTTATTGGGCTGAAGATTGTTGTCAGATAATTGTAAGGTTGATGGGGAACAGCAGACCACATAGAGTGGACCTTGGGACATGTAGTGGGAGTGCCACTGTCTAAAATGTGAGAGCCATCCTCCAAGTGGACATAGTACTCACTCAAACACAGGATACTGTACTGACACACAAATGTTCACAGATTTGAGCTTCCTCAGATTAGAACCCCTGGCTATGTAGGTGTTGCTACTATAGTGACACGCCTTTACTGCATGCAACACAGACTGTAAGGTGATGACTTTTCCATGGCTCCTGTACTGTGGCCGATATCACCAGCCCTTGTACAGTATGGTAATGTGCATTGTGTGTGGATACTAAGTACTCATAAAACTGCCTTAATCACTCTGTATCCAACAGTCCTGCCTAACAACAAAATAAACATCCCTTGCAGGTCCTGAACCCAGGCCCATGCATACCATAATCAAAGCAATTTACCAGTAAGCTATCTCAGATGCATGGCTTTAGGATGTTTCAAACACACCCTACATAGCTTTACTTTAGAACAGTGAATTATCAGATGATAGAACGCTGTTAGTTCAAACACTACATGTCAAACCGGAAAAATAGCGAATAGGCAGAACAGCAAATTTTTTCTCAGGGAAAGAAATTGCTGGGCTGGCCATCCAGGTTGTGCAGTTTATTCCACTGTAGTGCAATCTTGGAGTTGGTATATTTAAGTGTGGGGGGGGGTGAAGCTCCCCACTTTATTTAGTGTTTATTGTTTTTTTTTTTTTTTTGGGAACAGCGATTTCTTTCCCTGGGACAAAAATCGCTGTTTTGTTTGTTTGCTGTTTTGTATATTCGAGATTTAGGGATCGATATAACAACATTCGATCATCTGATCATTCGTTGTTATAATATAGACCCACCCTACTTTACACCCAGTTTACAACAGGGAAGAGACTCTGTGCAATCAATAGATAGATATATTATCAATAAATAGTGAGGTGTGTGTGTGTGTGTGTGTGTGTGTGTGTGTGTGTGTGTGTGTGTGTGTGTGTGTGTGTATATATATATATATATATATATATATATATGCATACATGTCTCATAATATATCTGCATACATGTCTCAAAATGCCCTTACATATACTGCTGATAGACCAAGCATAACTGGGGCAGTATGCACAGTTGGATACAAAAGGACCCATGACTCTCACATCTGCCCCCCCCCCACAGTCCAAGTAAATAAGTGAACAGTATACTGCTACAGCATCATCATAGGCCATACACAATGGCCAGATATACAACACCCTTTTAGCAAAACAACTAAAATGACTGAACATGGCAAAGAGTAATAAAACCATCCAGTAATTCACAAATTGTCATACAGATCTTCATATGCCTCATGCTTAGTTTTTGCCACATCTCTCTTTGCCATGCACCTCATCTCCTCTCAATCCTGTCTACTTTCCTCATCTCTCTGACAGTCCCACTCCTTCTTCCCCATCCTCTTTGTCTGTATACTGTCTTGTAATTTCTCAGTCCACTGCCAGGTCTCCTTGTACTACCTTCTCCATCCACGTGTCACACCGAGCACCTTTCTAGCCATCTCCCTTAGTATCCCTGCTGTACTTCACCAGATATGTGGTAAATTGATAGTGCCACCTAGTGTCTGTCTTAATCCTTCCTTGAACTCCACCTCATGATCACCCTTTTCCAGTTCACATCATGTGATCCTTGCTGCTGAACTCACACCCCCCTCTTCTTGATCACCAACATCATCCTCCAGACCAACATTCTATGCAGCCTAAATACACTTTCCCCTTCACTACTTTACAGTCTCCAATATCCTTCAAACTAGCCCAGCTACATTGGATATATTCCACCTGTGTGCATTTTACTACAGTCTTGTTACTCACCCTATGCTCCTCACTCCTGTTATAATACATATTCACCACTGCCATGTCCATCTGTTTTGCAAACCTCACTACCATCTCACTGTCTGCATTCCTTTTAACACCATGCATACCCATCACTTCCATAGACCCTCTGCTCCCTTCACCAAAATACGCATTGACATCTGAGGCAGTGAGCACTCTGTCACCCTTGGCTACAGTCATCACCACATCATACAAATGACTTCACATTTCACTTTGTCATCCATCACACAACCAAGTTGTGTAGCATATGAGCCCATGCCAACCTTGGGGCACACACTCCAGTACAACACCAGGATACAGAGTTCAACATGCTGGAGGTGGGTGGCAACCACACAATGGACATGAAGCATGCAGGTAAGGGCCCAGTGGGGATTACTCCACTAATGTAGCAGACATACATGTATCTGTATTGTATCTACATCCATGTGTCAGGTCCGATTGCAGTTATGGCTGGGCTTTTCTAATGCACAGAGGTGCACATCTATGGTGGGGACAGAACATTGTGTTTTAGTGCGGTTAGAACTGTAAATGTGCAGGCATGCTGCATCCATCCTGTACCAAGGGCACATGTGAGTCTGCTGACAATACCTCCCTCTCACAACTACCTAGGACCCTCTGGTCTGCATATGGGACAGCAGTCTGAAGCTGAGTATGAAATTGTTCTGTTGTTGCCTGGCAATACCTCAGGCATGTGAAGGACATGCAAATTACCATGCACACAACTATCAGTAATAGCTATATTGCTTTATGTAATAGCTATATTGCTTTATGTGCATGCTCACTTGTGGTGGGGTTAACTGCATTGCATCACAGTGGTCACCACTGGGGCCTATCTGACATGAATTCAACATTCCTGTAGCATACCTCACAACTTGTCAGTGTCAAGATGTCTGGACAGAGGCCAGCAAAATGGGCTGGACAAACGACCTAAGGTAAGGACATGTGTGACACATTAGTGGTATACAGTGTATATAAATTGTATACATACCCCATGTTAAGATGCAAGGTGTTCCTGTTACATACAAATTAGGACCACATTATGTCAGTCCACACCTCTTCCAGCCTTTAATGTGACCTATAACATGAACAGTTCACTTGTAAAACCAAGCAAGTATTGCACCTACAAACCTGACCACCAGTGAGGGTGGCAGACATCATATCAGCATGATGTTTCAGTCAGACATAATACCTTATACTGCCATATGTGTCAGTACACTCATTGTGGCCTATTTGGCTACAATATCACATACATAGGCATTGTTAAGGCACACAGGCCACATCCGACCATGTATAGGTTGCAAACATCTGAATATTCTAGACACATCTGTACAGAGGACTGTACAATGGTTTAACTTGCTGCATGCGAGGCAAATGCTACCACACTATATAAAATAATGGTGGTGGGAAGTGGTCACCAGCCATGTATGGTACACACATCAAAATGGTATAAGCCAGACAAGATATGATCCTCACACACACACACAGTTGCCAGTATTGGGATTAGAACTCCTGCCTATCTAGTTGTTTCTACTAAAGTGCTATGCAGTTATCAGATATGCCACAGAGCTTATACACTTCCATGTAGTCCAAAGGTAATTCTAAGGTGGATGACATAAACAAGACTACTAAATTGGAATAAGGGGAAGTGTAAGGGGTAGTACAAAGGTCAGAAATGGTATAACCCACACACTACATCATTCTTACACACACACACACACACACACACACACACACACACACACACACACACACACACACACACACACACACCACACACGAGCGTGCACATGCACACACACACACACACACACACACACACACACACACACACACACACACACACACACACACACACACACACACACATTTACTCACTTGCCAGTATTGGAATTAGAGCTCCTGCCTATCTAGTTATGCCTACTACAGTGCTATGCAGTTACCTTATGCACTACACAGCTTATTGCATTTCCATATGGCCAAAGCTGCTAACTGCACAGCTGGGTTAAAGTATTACAGGTGGCAGAAAGTCTGGCATCAGTTCCACCCTTACATCATGCTAGTTCTTTCTGTCTTGCACTTCAAATAGCATTATGGCTTGACACTTCACCAGGTTATTGCATCAATAAGTGTGGCACACCTGGGAGCCATCAGCATTACTCGTTCATCACAGAAGTAGCCCCAGTACTTACTAGTTATGTCCACCCCTCCTGGCATGATTGAAAAGCAGTTTTCTGTGCTTTCTCCCACTAATCCGGTGCACTTGTCCATTCTGAGGTACTGTTGCAACTGCCTCAACTCCAAACACTCAGACCTGTAAGAGTTACCCATATATCACCCAATGTAGACATATGCACTCTCCAGCAAAGACTGGAGTAGCAAGTCAAGAGGATAAGATCAACATCTGCACCACACCATGTAGAACACATAGCTCACCATGACACCCACTTTGACAGCCACGACATACAGTGAAAAGCCACACACCCACCTTCACAGAAGCACTCAATGGACATTTACCCAAACAGCACAGACCAGCAAGACAGACACCTACTCAGACATCATGACATGGCACATGCCAGGGGACACCTATTTAACCTACACAGTATGCCCCTCAACCTAAGATCCTAAAGCTGACCACCTTGCACAATACAGTGATCATGGGTAACTCAATAATGAGGCGCATGCATATTCCACTCACTAAGTGGAATATGGCTCAGGTAACAGCCAAATATCTATTACATGCCAGCATCCAACGTTGACACAGCCAGTATGAGTATCACTCTGTATCCCTTGGTAAAACACTCAGTTCCCAGTAAGTACTACACCGATGGGAGCCCAATGAACACTGTATGCATTATAATAGATCTGGGGACACAGGTTGGCAGTAACTTCTCCTTCAAGCACCACATTGACACTGTGGTCAGTAAGTCCTTCTATATGGCACATTGCATTACCAAGGGTTTTGCAACCAGGAAGGCAGGGGTAATGGTCCCTGTCTACTATTCCCTCATTAGACCACTCCTCAAATATTATGGCCCCTTTGCCATGTACCTCACTAGACACCTGATACAGCTGGGGAAGCCACAGAAGTACCTCACAAAGGGGTTCCCAGGTATTAGACACACATCCTACACAGACAGACTCAGCAGACCCAAGCTATTTTCTGTGTCATATCACCTAATTAGCAGCTATCTGTGCTTGACTTACAAAGCCATGTCTGAACCATCTGGTATAGGAATGCTATATATAAATCCATTCACACCACACACTGTAGAGCCCCCTACCTCAGTACCACAATCACCACAGCATGCTGGTGGGACAGGTCCCTGACCAAGAGGCTGCACATGCCCTGGAATACACTTCCCATACATGTCATGCAGAGCACCTAGCTGAACCAGTTCCAGAGAAACTTGATGAGTGGACGAGTAATAGTTCAATCCAAGGATTACTGCAGGGGCTATACCTGATACAGGCACTGGGACGTAACATTGGGTGGTGCAATGGCAGGGCCCTTTTATGTGCGAGTCTTGTTAAGCCTTCATGGCCATTACCTACTACATACTTGTGAACCTATGAAGGGAATGACATCAGGAGGACTGATAAAGTAGTGTAGTTGGTGTTTAACCTTTCAGAATACTTTGTCCTACAAACAGACACAAACACACACACACATGCCAGATGTGAGAGTAGAATCCCTTCCTAACTAGTGACTACCTAACTAGTGATGTGTATCATAGTGTTACACAGTTACCACACATGCTACGGAGCTTACTGGGCTGAGAGTTGGCCAAAGGTGCTGATATGGGGAATGACATCTGCAGAACTGATAAAGTAGGGCAGTGGGTGGGAATCATATCAAAATACTACTACTTGCAAACATACATACCCACACACACACATTTGTCAGAAGAATAGAACCCCTGCCAAACTAGTCATTTGCACTATAGTGTTAAGCATTTATCACATGCACTGCTGAGCTTACAGGGCTGACAGCTGGCCAAGGTTGCTGATAAGGGGCTGACATCATAGACTGATAAGGTGGGGCACTGCAAAGTGGTGTGTGTGGGAATGGCATAAAACTATTTTGCCTATAAACAAACACACAAGTCCATCAGTCTTGCACACACAACTGCCACAAAAACGCACACACATCACACATACACACACACAAACCCACACACACATTTCTACATTTGCTAGGACTGAGATTAGAACTCCTACCTAACTAGTTATTTGTACTATAGTGTTATGCAGTTATCGCATGCACTATGGATCTTACAGGGCTGAGGCCTGACGGAAGGCACTTCTAAGATGACTGATATCTGCAGGGCTGCTAAAGTGGGGAAAGTGAAAGTGTACTGGGTTTGAATGGACCCACACACACATGCACATATGCACACACACACACACACACACACACACACACACACACGCACACACGCACACACGCACACACGCACACACACACACACGCACACACACACACACACACACACACACACACACACACACACACACACACACACACACACACACACACACACACACACACACACACACACACACTCACACGCACACACGCACACACACACACACACACACACACACACACACACACACACACACACACACACGCAAACTTTACCAGGACTGAGATTAGAACTGCTACCTAACTAGTTATTTGTACTATCTTGTTATGCAGTTATCACACGTGCCACAGAGATTATGGGGGTGGGCCTAACAAAAGTGACTGCTATAGTGACAGACATCTTCAGGACTGCTAAGGCGGGGCAATGGAAAGTCCACTGTGTGGGGAAGGCCAGTTTAGTCATAGATCCTACTGACATTTCTCTAAGTGTATGAGCATGCCCAGTGTGTCCTTCTATAGTACATGTGCGACTCCATTCCAGGGATTTCTGTACTCTAGTCATGTTTGTTTTGTGCTACAGCCATATCTGTCAACTTGTTGGTGCAGGATATCTGGAGATAGCCTATGAAAATGTGGGGACAATGGGCCATACAATGATTGTGACAATTTCTCTCAGTAATGTGTGGGTTGCATGGGTTACAGGGTTGGTTTTAGCAGACATATGTCATATATGGCATTTGACATTGTCATGCACTGTTTCAGTACCTGGTGACATACCTCCTCAAATCATCACAGTAATTTACCAGAGGAATGCGGGATGGATGATGCACACACAAGGTTTATGGGCCAAATGCTATGCAGTCTAGCACTCTCCAGCCTGTTGAGGGGTGTGTCTACAAACAATTGACTGCTGGTGCCATGGAAATGGTCCAGAGCCTTGGGGATATATTCCAATGGTGGAATCTCTGTGCATTTATATTCTGGCCTGGTCTGATTTTCGTTTGGGTAATATAAATCATACAGAATCAGGGTGACAGGCAGACTCCAGATATATTTTTAAGGGATAGGATATGTGGGGGGTGTTATGGGCAGATATGTTTGGCTATAGCTACCAGTACTTTGCATTGGGCTCTCAATGGCTGACTGCACTTGGAGAGTCTTGTGTGTGTCAGACTGTTTGACCAGCCTGGAGGTGTGTGTTTGTCACACATATATGTATGGCCCAACTCATTTTGGTTGGATGGCCTGCTTAGGATGAGTGATCAGGGAGGGGTGTCTTACTCCCCATGGCTATGGCTTAGGGTTCTGTGGGCGCAGACATGTCACCATCTTCGAGGGCTAGGCCTGCCTGCTGTGGATGCATTCCCATGTTTACACTCCGAGCCCTGCCTGTCAACTGTACTGAGTATCACAGGATGTCCACTTCCATGACTCATATATCTTGTTGGTTACCCAAACAAGTGTGGCTTTCCAGCACAAGTGTTTTGCAAGTAACTCAGGGTTGAAGTCAAATATTACAGACAGTTGACATTGCAGTTTCAGACTTCATACCCATCACACATTCCATGCTACTACAAATCATTCCATCAACTTTACAACATTATAACGGTGCAGTGGTGCAGCAGTAGCATTGTCGCTTCAAAGCAAGAGGTTCTCCGGTTCAGTACTCGGCTGGTGTGCCTTCTTTGTGGAGTCTGTGTGTCCACCCTGCATTCATGTGGGTTTCCTCCAGGTGCTCTGGTTTCCTCCCATGTTACAAAGACATGCATCTGGAGCATATGGGGGGAATGACATGACTGTACATGTTACACATCTGCACAGACTGTGCTATTTGCTTAACATTTTGTCCCATGTGGCATGGTGGTGTGCCCTATCTTTCAGACTACGGGCATAACAGTATCAACCACACATCAGATTGTTCTGGCATAGACATGTGTAGTTTCAAACATCTTACTTTTCAAAGCCATACTGCTACTGCCAGACCTGGTGTGATATCACTGTGTAAGAGTCTGTGGGTGGGGATTTCATGGGATACGCCATGTGGGGGCCTTTGCCAGTCATTTCAGTATGGTTGTGTACAGCTGATCTGCTGTGTGGGGTTGGTGGTGGGTATGGGACCCCTACTTTGACATCCATGCATGTGACCTATGACCCCCCAGTTATTTGGCTCACAACATATACTGCAGTGCTATTTGTCAACTATGGTGATACTGCATGGTGTGGGATACACATCCTGCTGTCCCACAGAGCTGTCAGTTGTTTGCTGCTATACCTGTTAACCACCCCATTCCCCTACATGCTTGATCAATACCATATATAGGCTATTGGAAATGTCCACCCCATTATTTTAATTTGTTATAGAGACTGGCTTACTTTGTGCCTTCAGCTGTCATGAGGGTTGTGGTTGAGGGCTGACTATGTCGGATGCACACAATACACTGCCTAACATTGTCAGGTATAGGTGGTGTGATGTTTGGCATCCATTTTACTGTATGTCTGAGTCAGAGAGAGAGAGAGAGAGAGATCTGTCCCCAGGGTCCTACAGTGTCAGTGTATGTGCTAAGCGTTGCCTCTTTGCCAAGACCATGGCATACTGGGCATGCCTCCATCTGCCTACAGGGGCAGGCTCAAGAAGTTCTTCCTCTGAGTCACTGTGTTCCTGTGGAGGCCTTGGCAATGGTGGGGGGCTTCCCCATTTCATTACTGCTGCAGCTGTTTCCACAAGATCATATTGTGTAGCAAGGCACATACTATGACCATGTGTGCACATGTGGCTGGAGACTACTGCAAGTGCTCCAGTGAAGGCAGCAGAACCGTGACTTGAGCATCCCAAACACACACTCTATAATCATCCTGGTTTGTGTGTGTGCCTCATTATGGCATTCTTGTGTGGGTATATGTGCATTTTGAATGGGTGTCATCATTCATGGCTCCACTGCATAGCCAGCATCCCCTACTAAATGGCCATATGTGATGTTCCCCCTGGCAAACCACTGATACTGCTGTGAGGAATGTCAGATGTGGGAGTCATGATAGCTTCCAGGGCAGCAAGCCCACACATTCCCTGGGCATCGCCCACAACCTGGCAGTTGATGGAGTGGAACGGAACCCCTTGCAGTTTATGTAGACCCTACCCCAGTCACCAGGTGGTGCTTTGATGTGGATGTGCATGCAGTCTATGGCACCCAGTACCTCCGGGTGGTCTGCTACACAGTGGAAGAGATGCATATTGCCAGTCAGCTCCTCATGGGTGCTGAGGACTATAATGTGCTCCATGACATGTGTTCGTATGGAATCCAGGAATTAGTGGAGTACCCTGGATGCAGATGCCTGTGAGACCCCCATAATATCCCCAGTTGCTCTTTGAAAAGTAACTGTAGCTAGTATTCTTAGAGGTACACATACCTTGGTATCCACTGGGATGGGTTCCCCTCTGTTCTGGATGTGAGGTGAGGCCGGCACAGCTCCACAATTTGCTGCAGCATGCCCCTGTCAACCCTGTAGCACTGTACTATCTTCAGATCATGTAGCCCCTGGTAGGTTACCCTGGGCCTGAACACTCTTCTCCTCCTCCTCCTCATAAGTCTGGGATGGTTGTCAGCATTGTCCTCTTCACCACCCTGAGCCTCCTCCACATACTGATGTATGAGACCAACAGCAGCCCCTAATATTTTGGTAGCTTTGTCAGGTAAAATTTCCCCATCTGTGTACACTGGTGGTGTAGAGATTGTGGGAAAAAAACACACTACAAGGTGTTTGCATATTTTATAGTGTGCTGCAGATACTGCCTGTGTGATTGGCTGAATATGATACATTTTACCTGCCAGCTCTATTACTTGTATTTGAGTGCCTCTATTCTGCTATTTCCCTTTTTTTCTTGTTCCACTTGCCATTTCCTGTATTTTTTCATTTTTGAAGTTTAAATCCCGGTGTAATCTGCGCACACGCATTTAGTCAAGGTAAACAAGATTATACAGCCTCGGACACCCCCTTGCTTACATATGCACAATGCAGCCATTTCCTGTTTTTTTTTTTGTTTTTTTTTTTTGATTTGTTTAAGTCCCAGTGTGCACTGCGCAAACCCGTTTATCTAAGTTAAACACATTTTAGCAGAAATGTCCCTCCTTGGACATGAACATGCTCTTCATTTCATGGCGTAAGACATTATAGCCTCAGACCCACACCCTTGCTTAGCTGTGCTTAGCTGAGAGCAACCCCAGGCAACAGTGCTCCAATGTGCTTACAGCAAGCATAACACACTCCCTTTTGATAAACCCCAGACAACAGTGCGCCAATGTGTTTACAGCAAGCATGACACACCCCCTTTTGATGTCATTTACTTCTCATGCTTATATGGCCATATTAGATCACCTACACGGTTACGTGCAGTCTGACAATTAGAAGAAATTTGTGATTCATTAAGATTCCCCTCATTTCCATACCCCACTGCCTTACTCTATAGTTACTGCACTCACACTGAGCCTTTCCCTTTAGCAACCATTGTTCCATGGTATTGGTTTAGTTTGCATGCCATTGACTATAATGGAAAAATGCAGATTTCCCTGAAAATTGATTTTTCCCCTTTATTTTTTTATTTTTGGCAAGATCCCGTTTGTTTGCCACTGCCCTACTACAGTTAAACAGCTGAGATCAGCCAAAAAATAAATAAAAGTTTTATTTTATAATATTTAAGCTATTTTTCATGCAAATGGCCATTGGCACGCCTACTAAATGTAACACATGATTTATTTCATGCTGTAATGTATTCAGCTACTAGCTGAATACATTTCTGCTTTGTACATTGTTCAGGCATGGACAACTGCCTGCTTCCTAGATCGCAAATTCACCTCACTTGCATGGTTTTCACCAGCAAATGAGATAATTAGCATATAGCAGTGGTGTCCATGCCAGGATAGTGTAGGAGCGCATGTGCACATCCTGAGAGCTTAATCCTGGATCGCTCATCAGCCATATTGCATGCAGCAGCTCTTGCACTATTCCTGCACTCTGTGCAGAGCTTGCTGAATCCAGTCGAGTGTTTTTAATGTATTTTAGTCATGAAGGTCATTCAAAGCTTTTGGAAATGCATTGTTTAAAATGCAAAATCATTTTCAAGCCTGATTTTTGTTTGGCATTCATTACTAATATTATTTTTAACATGGCTGCAGGAATCCAATCATAATGCTTTTGGTAGTGACTCAACATGATTGGAGCGCATGGCCGATTGTGTCTAGCCTGCCTCACTATATGATCTCCTAGAGGCAGACAGTGTTTTTAATGCATTCTTGTCATGGAGGTCATTCAAAGCTTTTGGAAATGCATTGTTTAAGATGCAAAATCATTTTCAAACATTAATTCTTTTTGTATTCTTTACTATTAGTTTTTTTAACATGGCTGCAGGAATCCAGTCATAATGCTGCTGGTAGTGACCCATCATGATTGGAACCCATGGATCAGCTGATTGTGTCTAGCCTGTTCACAGACAAGGGAGTAGCTAAGCACATAATGTATAATGGTGGGTGTAAGCTAGATATAAATAGTACAGCAAATATCTTTGCTGGTCTTGTAACAAGACAACTTCAATTTTTTCATAATTTATCCACAATCCATTAGGTTAATGATGTTTTTTTTTGTTCAAATCAAATATATTAATAAACTAACACAACAGATTACACTAATTATAAAATGTACATAAATATAGCAACACAGTCAATTAACAGAGAGGAAAACATTGCATGAGTTCTTTATTCAAGCCAGTTATGTTACAGGAAGGAATGAGAGTAGTAAATTTAAATAGTTAACCTAAACTGGATATGGCTGCACTACATATTGAAAAACAAAAGAATGATCTTTTCCAATACCCTTTAACATTCTTAATAGCTACATTCTGCTCAAGCGGCTGCAATTTATGTAAAAAGATAGCAAACAATCTGCTAATGTCATCCTTCTGGGGACTGTGCTTCCAACTTTTAAACATAATGGCACATGCCACAGTGCTAAGTATGTTTAACTAGTTTGCTACAATATGAGAAAGGTTTAACCCCCAACAACCATAACATAGGGTAGGTCTGGTCAGACAGTCACAAACAGGTTACCCAGATGGTGGTATCAATAACCCATGCACCGACCACTCTATTGGCACAGAGGGAAAAATCCCTGACAATTCCTCAGTCTACCCAGGTTTAATTAGCAGGTTGTCTGATTAATAAATTGTCTGGGAGGAATGGGAGTTACCATAGCTGGGATGAGAGCAATCCTGTGGGTATCTCTGATAGTAATAGCTAGCTGGTGGTGGAGACTTCATTACCAGGGAATGTGTCTTTAAAAGGGAATAAGGTGGGGACCTGGCTGACTTGCTGCTGAGGCAGAGCAAAATGTCCCCCCCCCCCCCTTGCATGTCCTCACTGGACTTCATGTCGGGAATCACAGAGAGGTAGGAAGAAAGAGGGTAGGTAAGAGGTAACACCCCCTCCCAGTTAGAAGATTGGCAGCAACCCTCCAGGACATCCTTGGGGTCCTCACTGGCCCCAGCTCAACTTCAGGTATTGGACCAGTGGTGAATTGGAGTGCCAGTAGATATAGCAAAGGATGTGGTCACTTGGATGCAATCAGAATGAGATTAAGATAAAAAAAACATAAATACATCAATAAATAAGTCAAATAATACATGCCATGCCCAGAAATGCTGTGATGTGGGGCAGGTCTAGACAGTATGAATGTAATCTGCTTAAGGATTAGAGTGGTAGCAGTACATCCCATTGTTCATCAATCTTCAATTACTTCTTCAAAAAGATGTGTGGTTCCATCTATAAAGTAATTTAAATCTAGTAAAAGAGAGTTAGGTTATAGCTCAGTATCTGTAAAGCTCTTCATTACGGTCATTCCAGAATCCTTTCCCAACAGTTTGTTTTAAGCATTGCATGGCACCCCTGTATGATCTGGTCTGGAATGTTCCTGTTAACTTTCTGCAGAAGTTATAACAAAGAGATAATGGTCTGAAATGTATATAGCTCCAGAGTGGCGTGTTCTCTTCCCAGAATATCAATAGTTCAGTTTAATTGGAATATTTTAGGTATAAATTTATAATACATATCTCCTAACTGTATATTGCCAGAATTTCATTATTTTGCCCAATGCAACACCATAGATTAATTAAGTTACATTAGACTTAGCCTCCCATGCATCTGCACTGTTTCATATGAGAGGTGTTTGCTTCATGATGTACTGAACAGTTAAGGCTCAAGCGGTCATAAAAACTCCAGACAAAACCATGATGAATTCATTGTATATTCAAACTGTTGTTGACAGGAAGGTAGATGTTTGGTGCCTGTAATTGTGTGATACCAATCACCTTGCCATGTTTAAGTAGCATAAGCTGTCGAGCTAAGCAAATGGCAACTGGATAATTAGGCAGAAGCAGTATTTGTCACAGTGGCTAAGCAGAGATTACCACAAATAAGTGAGATACAAAATATATGAAACGCATTTTATGTTGATAACTCAAAGTTACCATATGGAGTGCATCACTATCTGCCAAAGCTTTACTTTTTCAGCATGAATAGTCAGCTATCTTAACTCCATGTCCAAAAGCTGACATAAGCTCCTTAAATCTCATTAAAACAGATGTACAACATCAAATACATGTATGTAAAACAAAGGGCAATACTATTTAGCAAAAAATAAAATAGATTCTTGGAAAAGCAGATATTTCCAAAGTCATGCTTCTTATTGAAGCAAGTCATGGCTGAAAGCTCTAAAGAAATATATGATTTTCAAAAACATTAGTGCAAATTTAAAGTGCATGAATGGATGGCATAGTTTATTTAAAAAGCTCTGAGGAAAAAAAAACAGAATTTCTGAATGCTCTGAGTAACTGATAGCCATGTAGGCTAAAGTGTACATCTATGTATGTAGTAGACAGTAGAATGTCATACAGGTATCAAGATGAGTACATGTAATATTCTTACATTACTGAAGGCATGCAGTTGCTTTCTGGGCCATAATATACTATTAAGATACCAGCACCTTGTTCTATGGGAATTAGTCATCTATTATGCTTATATTCATTATGGAGAACTGGTATTTTATATGCTGTCATTAGTATGTGCATGCTCGCACTCACACATGCATGTATGTCTGTGTGTTATGTCTGCATGTGTGTGTGTGTGCATGCTTGAGTAACTAATTCCATTTTGTTACTTCCTAATATACTGATGCTTGCTAGTGTCATCCATTCACTGTATACCTTCTATACCACAGAACCTTTAGAGAGAGTCAAGGGGCAAGAAATGAATAAACCTTTCTGGCTACACAATTAACTGTGTTGCCTAGCAAGTGATGAGTAGTGTACTAAATTAAAAAAAAGATCTACTTTTAACTGTATGACACAAGAATGACCATCTGTGCTTCTGACAGCAAAGTGGCTCTGTAGAAATATTGACCATGATGTTCTTTCTCAGGCCACTGCAGGAAAAATGTTGCATTTTTAAGTTGCTTGTAGTTTTTTAGCACTGGTTGTTTAATTTACAATGCTTTACTAATTGTACATGGACAATGGTGAGCTAGACATTTAGCCAAGGTAGTACAAAAACATCATTCTGTGAGGTCCAAGGAAGTTATAGTACCACTCTGATGAGCCCTTATAAGACCCGTCATTGAACACGATGCCTCCTTTGATATGAAACCAGACAAGCACCTGCAACAATTGGAATACCCTGAAAGGTTTTTCACCAGGAGAATCTGGGATATGTATACCCTATACTTCACAGATCGCCTTAAAGATCAACCTCTTTACTCAGTTTCAGGCAGATTACTAAGGGGTGATCCTTTCCTGGTATATAAGGCATCATCAAACCTAGGTCTGATGGACCTCTTGCACATCCATGAAACAAACAGCACAAGGAACACAAGCTCTAAGGACCAGAACTTTGCCTGTAACATAAATAAAACATGCAGGAGAGACCGACATGTGTCTCAGAGCATCCCAGCACTATGGAGCAGGCTCTCCATCCAAGTGACACAGAGTTCATTCTATGACCCTTTTCAAGCTAAACCTTGATCTTTTGCTGGGAAATTGTAAATTCATCCCTGGCCTCCCCCCACCATATCTCTGATGGACAGAGGTCAACAGAAAGTTAACTAATGTGAAATTAACATGCCCCCACACACAGACAACCCCTAGCTACGTCATTGTTATCATAACTCACTATATAGGCATCCAGTGTACTCAAGGAAAAAACTATGTTGGGTTGCACAGCTAGGCTTATAAAGACCCTGGTGGTCATTAGCATAGCACAAACCTATGCACAAACCTATGAACCTATGAAAATAAGAGTGCACTTTTTGTCTATTTTAGATTTTGGAGGTCTTTGAGGTTAATCTTTAGAATATCCACATATGATAGATAATGTATGTTGTGATGCCCATGGTGATGTCTGATGTACTGCTGATGATTTTGGTGTATTAGTTCACTGTGTCTGAGATTTTTGTCTCCAGGGGCAATATATCTATGTACATTTCTCACACACTGTCTTTTCTGTTTAAATAATAGATGATTATCTGACAGTATGAGACAGTTCTTAACACTGTCTCAAGATTCCCATATCAATCAGGCTGTCTACAGAAGTTGTGGGGAACTGCTGTTCCATCATTTTGACAGGAATGACTTGGCGGGGGGGCTGCCTTGTTATATGGTCTGGGACGGGTTGTACTCAAGATGTGCTTTTTTGTGATTGTTGCAGGTTATTTGAGAGTCACACTGGATTTACCAGATGTTGTATGTCTGTGATTGGTACAAAAGATCCTGTGCAGACTAACTACTATAGAACAAGTCTAATGGTGGCCTTTTTTCTTCCCTTTTTAATGAAAAACTTTTCTCACATTTCACGACTTTCCATATTTCTCTGTGTTTTGAATAAAAGACCCTGAGTGACTGCAGCTCTGTGCAGGTTATAGCAGCTGAGTTAGAAATGGATCCATTTAAATGGAAGAGTGGAACTGTATGACTTAAGAAACTGTAGCAAATAGTTCTTAAGTGCTATGATTCTGAGTTTCAGGTCAGCAAGCTACAGTAGGTAAGAATTTCAGAAACTGTAACTAGTGTACAAACTGCAGGGAGTAATTGGGGCTGTGAGGGTTGCAACAATGTAGTAGACAGAAGAACAGGGGGAAAACAATAGCGAATGTGACAACAATAGCAAATATAGTAAACAGAAACTCATTGGAATGTGACTTTAAGCAGACAAATGATAAGCATATGAATAGACTCTAACACAGCAAAGGTGAAATGCAAACAGCTGTAGAAGCACAGAAGCACAAGTCCTATATCAAAAATTACAATACTGCCACTATTGCAATCCAAACTAAAGTCTAAGTCACCAGACCAGGCAACAATTTACCAGTAACACTGCTTATGGAAAAATCTAGTAATAGAGTCAGTGGTTCATGACCACTAGGGCTCTTATAAGCAACCCATGAAACCCAAATGTGACCCACAAATTTGATCTATATGAGGGATAATTTACTTACTGCCTCTGTCCATCAAAAACGTAGGTGCTAGACCAGGGGTGAACTTCAGATTACCCATCCATTGGTCCAAGTTGCATTTAAAGAGTGTTAGGGAGGAAATTTGCTTCACATGTATGGGGAGCCTGTTCCAGAGAATGGAAATTTTCTGAGAAACAATGTCTGTGTCTCCAACATGTTATTTATGTTGCAAGCAAAATTCAGGACTTTTGATCTAGCAGTTGATATTGCTTTTTTTTTTTTTTTTTTTTTTTTTGTGAATGTGCACAAATTTCATCAAAACAAGAGCCCGGGATGCCAGGTATGCAGGCAAAGGTCACTTCTCAGTACCCTGTATTATACAGAGTAAAGAGACAAGGTTTTGAGGTGATCAGCTTAGAACATTTTGCTTACTCCCTGTATTCTTTTTTTAAGGAATCTTTGTGGATTCCAGTTGCTGCATGTTTCTGATCAGGTACATACCAAAGAGGGCATTATACTCTATTATGAGTCTGTTGAGGGCTGAGTACAAGGTGTGGTGACCTCTCTGGACCTAGATGCCATGCTCGTACTTATGAGTTGAACAGCATAGAAGGATTTTCTTGCAACTTTAAACACATGTTGGTTGAAGGCTAGGTACTATTTACATGAGTTCCCAGATCCCTGACTAGTAAGTCAACTTTTAGAGGTGTTTTATTGATGTAGTGGCCTGGAATGGCTGACTTCCCAAAAGGTACTGTAATGTTTTTCTTAGTACTGTGTTTTAAGCCATGGCTTTGCCGCCAAGTGTTTGTCTGTGTTAAGCCTCCTGAAGGGTGTTCTCATCTTGGGAGGATTCAATGACTGTTCCAAGTTTGCAATTCTCTGTGAATTTGGGTAGCCAGAGGCCTTTGATATTGGCTTTGACCCCTGAGAATTAGATGCCAAAGAGAACTAGACCCAGCACCGAGCCTGAGGGACTACACTTGTGAGCAGCCTCTTTGTGGAGATATTCTCACAGATCCTAACTGTAGATTAGAATACAAGTGAAGTGTGCTGTATCTTTAAGAAGCATGTCAAGGCTGTACCTGCACGTATAAATTCCAGACACATGCAATCCCAAGTGCCATTTTGTAAGAACAGCCAGAGTGAGAGCATGCAGGATTGCAGTTGCTCCTTTGTATACAAGTTACTTAAGTTAAAGTCAGTAAACTTCTATAGTGATGTGTTTGTTTAAAATAAAACTGTTTAAACAGAACCCACGAAGACTCTTCTATTGTGTCCAAAGTAGGAGATCGACATGGTGTCAGAAGTAGGATCAAAGAGAATAAGATCCAGAGCCATGAGGTGCAGAGATGACAGTGAATGTAAAACTAAGAGAAACGAGCACAAAAAGAGCCAGAAAAGAATCAAAGGTAATGAGAAGCAGCGTGAACTGTTTAGTTGATAAAAGAGACAAAACAGGGCATTACAAGGGCACAAACCGCATTAGTGAGCAAGTGGAAGGCATGAAAAGTTTGTTGGCTAAAAAGAAATGTTTAAAATAAAGGTATTTGAAGAAACGATTAAAAGTGAAGCAAAACATGCATGTTTAAAGCAAAACTGGGCATGTTTAGAATAAACCAAGCACAAGAAAAATACATTGGGCATGAAAAGGGCTTAAACAAGCAAAGCAAATATAATAAGGGCAAAAAGGACACATTAAGCAAAAATAAAGCAGTGCGACTGCATGTGTTTTGACAAAGTGCTATATTTTGGCATAACTACAACTTTGTATTGTATCAAGAGCATAACTAAAGTTATTCAAAGCATCTCAAAGTGCATAAAAGTGCTAACAGTGTGCGCTTATTACTGTGCATGTATTTTAAGGAGTTTATTGTGTGCAAAGTTTATTATTTTATTTTACATTGGTTTACCGGGAAGGTCCAACTGGACACATGTCCTTTTTCAGCGGAGGCCCGGTGAGAAAAGCTCCAGTTACATGCAAATCAATACAAGATTTAAATGTGATTACATACAAATCAATACAAGAAGGAGAAAAGCTCCACTTAGTTAGACAAACCAAATAAGAATAAAGAAGAACATGGAGTAATACAAAGCATCATAGGTCAAAACTTAAATGTGATGAAATATAAATCAGTACAAGGCACGTAACAGTAGCATATACAATGTTATACAATGTGTTATGGCAGCTAGTAGCGAATGTTCCATTAGTAAATTAGAGGAATTTTATGCAGGGACGTGGAAAATAGAGAGCCAGGATCAGAATAAGATTGTGGTATATGTAAGAGCTCATAGTGTATTTCTGTTGAATTTAGACATTAGTGAAAGAATGTTGTTTGAGGTAGGTCACATTGTGATGTTAAAAATAATCTTAGTTTCTGTGTTTTACATTAGGCAGGAACAGTTGAGAGTGGGTTCCTATATATCAGCCGGGGTTGGAGCATGTGTGATTTACTTTGGAGATGATTTTTGAGGCTAGTTTTAAATAGTGGTAAGGCTTGTATAGAGGTAATGTTTACAGGTAGTTCATTCCAGATTTTCCCTATGTAGTTTGCAAATACGGAGTCCCCTGCTTGGGTTTTGGATAAGTGGGTTTTTATTTGTTGTTTGTATGAGGACCGGAGTGGTCTGCTGGTAACATAGGGTTGAAGAACAGTTTCTAATGCTGGTATTTTATGTGGCTCTGACCAGAGTTTGTGGGCCATTGCTAGTTGAGTATATTTTAGGAGCTGGGGAGGCTCTAACCAGTTATGTTGTTTCAGTGCAAGGCCAGTGGTGCAATCTAGCTAGTGAATTTGTGGCATATCTTACAATTTTATTGTAGCAGGATTCAAGTTGTTGTAATTCAGTTTTCTTGAGATTAGTGAGGATGGGGGCTGCATACAATAATGTGGAGATTAAGTGTGTTTGTGCAATGTCTATTTAGTTTTTTTTTTTTTTTTTTTTTTTTTTTTTTTTTTTTTGGTAAAGTAGTGTTTATTCCTATATAGAGTACCAAGTTTTTTATGTACCAGTGTGTACATAAAAAGTATGTGAAAAGTGCAACTATTTCATGAGGTACAGTCAAAGTATAGTCGTTTCAAAACGTTTCTTGTGTTGGGTGTATCTATTCGCAAAGTGCTGCCATTACAGAGTGTTTCTTGCATTGTAAAGATTGCCTAGCATGGTACTGCCATTTTGGGGATATTTCAGTGTGCTGTATGCAGTTATTCACAAAGTGCAACTACTTTGAAATGTTATTGAGTTTTGGGCAAGAGAGGTCCAATTTATTTGCATCGTTCAGTTATTTGATATATTTCTTACACTGATAAGTGGTGACTTATTGCAAAATGATATTGCAAGAGTATTACAATGCCCGAGAGTTATTTTACTTGCATTGTAAAGTTAAGATGTTTCTTAAAATGATGATAAATGACTTTAGCATTTCAAAATGTTATTACAAGAGTGTTAAAGCACATGAGAAGTTTATTTCACAAATTCCAATTATTTAAAGGTACTGTGAGTTTGTTTATCAGCATTATTATGAAAAGCCCAAAAAGGTATATGTTCAGAAGTACAAAGGCATTGGACAAAGCTGCAAAATACTGGCATAAGTTTCTGGCATATGTGCATGAGTGTATGTTTGTGCTTATATGCAAAACCCTTCACTGGTATGTGTTAAGATGGCAGACAGATTAGAAAGCCCCTAACACTTGTATTTGACCAGAATATTGTAGAAAATTGGAGAATATTTGAGCAAGAGTACAATATTTTTATACAAGCAGCTTATGCAGATAGAGATGCATGCACCAGGGCATTCATTTTGCTAAACCTAGCTGGGTCAGAGGCCATAAGAAGATAGCATTCATTTGTGTACGCACCAGCAGTATATGAAGGAAAAGGTGAAAACCATAATATTGGTGTACAGGCTGAATCAAGAGAAGACCCAGAGTGTTTGAAGTGCAAGTTCAGAGAAATGTGTAACACCCAGATGAATATTACGTTAAAGAGGCATTTATTTTACACAAGTGATCAGAAACCAGGGGAAACATTTACAGCTTATATAGCCTACCTGAGAAACAAAGCTAAGGCATGTCGGTTTGGTGACTTAAATGATGAGTTGATAAAGGATAGGCTTGTGTGTGGTATTAACAGTGCTGCTGTTAGAAAGATTTTACTTCCTGACAGTGATTTAATGTTGAGCAAAACCATGGAGATTTGTCAAATCCATGAGGTGACAGAAAAACACACAAGTATGCTTGAGAGTGACAAGAGCATGGTTTCAGTTGGCTCCAGAGAAAATGTAAATAGTATGCAACATGTGGCAAACAAAAGTAGGCCCACGCACGTGGCAGCTATGAGGTTTCAGGGAACACATGTAGCTTTCCAGTAAGTTCTAAGAAAGGAGGTTGCTCCAGCTTAGTGCAATACAAACATAAATCAGCAAAATCCAAGTCTAGCTTTATTGTTAACTGTCACAATTGTGATGCAAATCATGAGTCTAAAAGAGAGATGTGCTTAGCATTTGGTCAGCAATGTTACAAGTGTGAAAAAATGGAACCACTTCCAAAAGTTTTGTAAATTAAGTAAGCCTCACACAGCTGTAAAGAAAGGTCACACAAAGAAGCAAGTTGATCAAGTAAAGCCAAAGCAGACAGCTTTCTATCTAGACAGTGTATCAGTGCTTGATGAAAGAGCTGATGCAGTGAATTTATTAACAAGAAGCAAAATGTTTTGCACTGTCCGGATAAATAGAAAATTCACAGAGCTTAAAGAAGACACTGGTTTAAAGTGTAATGTTATATCAGGAGACACATTTGTTATAGTGAGAACTAATGAACAACTCAATGTGGCCAGGAGTGTGATAATTGTTGCTTATGGAGGTGAAGAGATTCAAACCAAAGGTTCAATGATGCTTTCATGTTACTTGACCAAGAACCATTACAACTTGTTATTCTATATAGTCCATAGACCAGTGTGATCTTTACTGGGTATCAAAGATAGTTTAAGAATGAATCTGCTTTCTTTTGCTAAAGAAGTAATTTCCGAGTTCTAATTTTTCTGAAGCCATTTTCTCAAAGTATGCTGATGTTTTCAATACAGAGTTAGGCAAACTTCCAGTTGTGTATTCCATGATGTTAGACCCAGAGGTCACTCCCACAGGCAGACCAGCAAGAAGAGTTCCGATAGCAATGCAGGATAAAGTTAAGACTCAGTTGGATAAGATGGTGCAGCAAGGTGTGATTTGTCCAGTCACAGAACCAACTGAATGGATGTCGTCCATGGTAGCAGCTCACAAAAAAGGCTCAGACAAAATCAGAATATATATTGACCCAAGACATCTAAAAAAAGCATTAAAGAGACCATATCATTCAATGTGCACAGTCGAAGAGGTTGCAGCCTTAATACCGAATGCCAGCATTCTCTCTGTCTTGGATGCAAAGAGTTCATTTTGGCAAGTGATGCTTGATTGCAAATCTTCATTTCTAACTACTTTTGGTACTCTGTTTGGCAGATACAGATTCCAAAGGATGCCATTAGGAATAAATTCTGCAAGTGAAGTCTTTCAGTGTGTAACGGAGCCATTTTATTGGGGTTATCCGTGTGCCATAATAGTAGATGATTTATTGGTTGGAGGCAATGGTGAAGCAGAGCATGACAGAAACCACAAGAAAGTTCTAGACAGAGCATGTGAAGTAAACTTAAAGCTTAATCCTCTGAAGTGCAAATTAAGACTTCCAGAAGTTACATACGTAGGTCATTTGTTCACGAGTACAGGCTTGAAACCAGACCCATCCAAGCAGGCAGCTATTCTTGAGATGTCAGCAGCAGATAATGTACAAGCTATACAATGTTTTCTAGGCATGATCAACTATTTCGGCAAGTTTATACCAGACTTTAGTGAGTTAACAGCACCTTTAAGAGAGCTAATGTGCAAAAATGGTGCATGGTCATGGTTGGAAGAGCAACAGAAGGCATTTGAAGACCTTAAGTAGAAAATTGCCACCTCACCTATCTTAAGATACTATGTTGTGAACAAACCAGTTACTCTGTCCTGTGATGCTTCAAAATTTGGTCTTGGTACAGCTATACTTCAAGAGGCCAGACCAGTAGCCTGTGCATCTAGAAGACTTATCCAAACTGAGATGTAGTATGCTCAGATTGAGAAGGAGCTTTTGGCAATAGCACTTCCATGTTCGAAGTTTCATGATTATATTTATGGTCGAGCTATTCAGATTGAAAGAAACCACCAGCCTCAAGTTACTATTCTAAAGAAGGCTATGCATTCCGCTCCAGTGAGATTACAAAGAATGATGCTCAAATTGCAAAAGTACAATTTCAAAATGGTCTACACAAAAGGCAAATTTCTCTGTCTGGCTGATACCTTATTCATATTGCCCAGAAATATATCAGAACAGCTCAAAGCAGAGAATTTTGACTTTGATGTGATGTCAGTGCATAATTTTTCTACCACTAGACTTGATGAGTTCAGAGATTACACTCAGACTGATCCAATTTTGCAGAAACTCAATCACTACATTAATTTTGGATAGCCATCTAAGCAATCTAGTGTACCACCTGAAGCATTTTATAAAGGGGTTTATCCCTAGTTCTATAATTTTATTTTATTTTTTTTATTTTACATTTGTTGACCGGGCTAGTCCAGCTGGATATATATCCGTTTACAGTAGAGGCCCGGGGAGAAAAGCTCCAATATAGACAAAATAACAGAGAATAAAAACATTTTTTTTAGTAGAATTATACAAGGTGCAAGAAAGGATGACTATCACATTTAAAAAAAAAAAAAAAGTACAAGTTAAAAACAAAGCAAAATCTATCCACTAAAGTTATTCAGAGATCTAGGAGTACTTAAGTATTCACCTCTCAAATTTCAGAAAGCTTCAGGTAGGGCCAGTGAGGAGACAAGAGTAAAATAAAAATAATAAGGTGTGTTGAGCCATACTTTTAATCGGGATTGGTACAGGGACATAGCCATTGAGAAGTAAGGTGTCCTTTGATATGTCTTTTGAAGAGAGAGGTGGACTGAAGAGTCACTATTTCTTGAGGGATTAGATTCCAGTGTTTACCTATGGAATTAGAAAATAGTGCATCTCCAGCTTTGTTATTTGATTTAGTAATGGATACTAGAAACTTGTTGGCAGAACGCAGTGTGTTTAGGTTCTTATATGGAGAGATAAGTTTAGCCAGACTTGGAGTATTTTCAGGAAGTGAAGGGCTTTATGAGTTATAAGTAGTTGTTGGTAAAGTAATTGGTTATTTAGTTCTAGCCAATTTAGTTGTTTCAGGTTATAACAGTGGTGGGTTCTAAAGGAGTTGCATTAATGAATCTTGCTATACTGTTATAACATGTGGAGAGTTTATTGATGTTCTTTTTAGAGAGTGTGGTATAAATGGTCGAAGCATAAAAGAGAGTAGAGAGCAGGTGAGTCTGTGCAATGGTTTTTCTGGCTGCTGGGGTAAGGAAAGGTTTAATTCTATAGAGTGTCCCAATTTTTTTATTCACAGCTTTGATGGTACTATTTATTTGTTCATCAAAATTGAGATGGTTATCAATGGTTACCCCTAATAGTCGAGTGGTATTATCAGGGTTAATGCAGGTTGAATTATTGGAGGTGATAGTAAAGAGAGGTGTAGGATATTTATTAGTAGGAGTAAAGAGAAGGAGCTTTGTTTTTTTGGGATTAAGGAGGAGGCAATGCTGCAAAAACCACTTTTCAACATTATGAAAGGTTGTCTGGGTGATGGACTGGAGAGAGGGAGTATTTGTGGCGGAGCAGATCAATGTCGAGTCATCTGCATATTGGATGCAGGTAGCTTGAGGTAAATTCAAGTATAGGTCATTAATAAATACTGAGAAAAGAAGGGGTCCAAGGATAGATCCTTGTGGAACCCCTACATTTACTGGAAGTAAAGATGAGAGGTTATTTTCCCATAGAACTGCTTGTTGTCTATTTTCCAGATAGCTTTTAAACCATTGTAGAGTCTGAGAGCTTAAAGAGAGGTTGTTAAGTTTGTCAAGGAGTATATTATGGTTAACCATATCAAAAGCTTTTGATAGATCTATAAATAGAGCTGATGAGAGAAGGTTACTGTTTCGATTTTTATTTATAGAGTCAGTAAAAGACAGAAGGGCAGTGGTAGTACTGTGATGGGGTCTAAAACCATGTTGACAGTCAGCTAGAAGGTTGTTTTGAAGAAGGTAATTCAGAAATTGTTTATGTATACACCTTTCCATTATTTTAGCTAATGGGGACAGTAAGGCAATAGGACGATAGTTGGATAATTCGGAAGAAGGGCCTCCTTTATGAAGGGAATTATGTGAGATATCTTCCAGACTGAGGGATTTTCTTTTCAGAGATGGTCCTATTTATTAGAATAGATATTGGGTGAGAGATAGCTTTAGCAGCAATTTGTAAGTATTCAGAAGGGAGCTGGTCAGCTGATGGCGTGCATGGTTTTAGTTTTGAGAGAAGCTTATATATGATAGTAGAAGACACAGGTTGGATTTGAAAGTGATTAGTAGAGGCTGGAGAGATATCAGGTGAGGATGGAGTAGGTGTTGGTAGAGAGTTTGCTAGTGTTAGAATGGCTTCTGTAAAGTAGTTATTAAAGGCATTTGGGATTAGTGTAGAGGTATTAGGGTTAAATCCTGAGGGGGTAGGAGTAGTAGAATGACCTGGTTTAAGAAGGTTATTTATACCTGACCAAAATTTTTGGGGGGTATTTTGTGTAGTTTGTTGAAGGTGGAGATAAAATTCCTTTTTGTTTGTTTTCCTATAAGTTTGCTGACAGTGCCCAAGTGGACTATTGCATCAAATGCTTTAGCCAGATCTAGGTAGGCAGTGTACACTGCTTTCCCCTCATCCATTGCCTTAATGACCTTTTCAAAGAAGTCCACCAGGTTCAATAAGCATGACTTTCTTTTGACAAACCCAAACTGGGATGAAGCCAGTGTCTGGAGGTCTCATATGTCCTTGTTAATAACTTCCTTGATAATTTCTCCATGGTTTTTCAAATAAGACTAGTCATTCTAATGGTTCTGTATTTCAGGACCTGTTGAAGGTCCTACCTTATGAAGATGAATGAGCATCACAGTCCACCAGTCCTGTGGTGCAAAGAACGTTTTAAGACTGTAGTCAAATAGTGACTACAGGGGTCCTGATAAGTCATACTTTAGACTGTTCAGGAGAAATGCTAGGATGTTACTGGGGCACATTGAGGCTGCATTCTTGGGTTTAGCAAGCCAGCATATGCTCCCTAGTTATCATTGGAAGGGTTATATTTGAGAGAATTTCTTGAGGGATGGTTGGGAAGGATGGAGGGGTGGAGTTGCAACTGAATTTTTCCAGTAAAAGGTCCACTATATCACAATGTTCAATGAATGTGACACCATTAACCATAAGTTCAGAGCAATGCTGTGTGCTGCCCTTGAGGTTTGTGACATAGCTGAAGAAGGCATTATGGTTATCTTTCACCTGGGAGGCTAATTTAACCTCAAAGTTGTCATTGCTTGACAAAACTATCCCTCTTAGTTGCTTATTTAGTTTGACAAGAGTTTTTATCTTTATCTCTTCCCCCTACCCTGAACAATTTATCTTTTTTTACTTACCTCTTTTCCTCTTCACTGAAAATTTGTTTAATCCTTTCTTATCCTTTCTTTTTTACTTTACTCTTACTTTCCTCACACTTCTCCTCCCTACTCACCTTTACCTGATTTTTGCTTCTCTGTAGTTTATTTATTTATAGGCAATGATATTAGTTCCTATTAGTGAATTGTTTTTGCATGCAAATCTTTCCTTTTTTGTCTTTACAATTATCCTGGTGTTTTTGTTTGTATTACACTTCAAATGTTGTATGTTTTTTATATATACTGTGGAGCTTTTCTCCCCGGGCCTCTACTGAAAACGGAAATATATCCAGCTAGACTAGCCCGGTCAACAAATGTAAAATAAATAAATAAATAAATGTGTCTTTACTTGTTTAATTTGGGATGTCGCCAAATGTGGTTTGTTTCAGGGATACTTCTGGGCTTACTTCTGGTAGGTACAGTGGTTGTACAGAGTTTCTGACATCAATGCAGTGTAGGCTGCTGTGTTCATGGGGTTTGGAGGGCCACTGAATTTTGATGAAGGTAGTTTGCCTTGGAATACTTCCTAACTGTTACTGGTTTTACTGTGGTTACACAGATGAATTTGATTTCAAAGGAGACAGCTTTATGGTTGGTACTTATCAGGGAGGACAAGAAATTGGGGGGGGTGCTCCGTTGTTCCATATTTGTGAGTACGAGGTCCAGTATGTTGCGGCCTCTGAAGGGCATCTTCACTTTTGTTAGTCAAGGGTGTTTGTATTTACAAAGTCAGGAAATGTCTGTTTCTGTAGATTTGAGGCTGTGTAGTGCAGCATCCTGTTTGACCAATATATAGCTATGTCTGTTACTGATATTCACTTGAGTTGCTATGTTGGTAGGTTTGTCAGTTTGACAGTATCTAAAAAGGGCGCTGTAGGAGTGGCTAAAGTAATAGACAGTATTCAAAAGCTTAGAGGAGACAGGTGAGGGCCATCCTTGGCAAAGCAATGTGGTCTGTTAGTCATGTCCTAACAAGATGATAAATATTGGATCCTCTTGGAATGACACCCAAAAGACAGACAATTGCTAAAACCAGTCATCTTTTGCTTATGTTGTGGCATCATCCTTGGTCATGGTAATATGCTGCTCAACACCAGCCTGAGATACATAATTTGAGAGCTCCATAATGTCTCTCTTTCTATACTCTAGGAAAGTAACTCTCAGATTATTTACATCTGCATGGACTGTGATGGGATCATACTGGTACCTGTAGGGTAATGGCTTGAATGCATGAATGATTTGGCAGATCATGGCACCAGATAAGCAACTAACTGTTATTTCTTTGTTCAGCCTGACAAAACGTCCTGAGAAGTGTGTTTGCTTGTCTTAGAGTCTTAGTGTTTAGAGCTCTGTGACTGGAAGTGTGTTTTTTCTGAGTGTTTTGGGCTTGTTGAGGCATAGGTTTGACAACAGATGGTCTAGGCAATATTTGTTGTTTGGGAAGATTGCCTGTATCTGCCTCACCATACATTTATCTGTGTGTGTACTGTGTGCTATGTGAAGTGTGGGTGCGCATGGTTTTGACAACCTCATGTGTACTTGTATGTGAGAGTTTATCCTCCAGTGTTATTCTGTAAGTACACCTGTCATGTACTGTGTCCATTTCTTTAAGGATTAAATGGTTGTGAGTAAACATGAGACAATTTGTTATGTTGTCTCAAGAGGCCCATATCCACCAAGCTGATTACAGAGAAGTTAGGAAATTGCATATTCATGCTGTCCTGTCATATGAGTGGTGGGCATTAGAAGGCTATTAATGGTGTTTTGTTGTGCAGACTAATAAGGGTGCTTTACTGGGCATATTATGCTAAACAGTAATAAAGTCTACTAACTTTAATGTTTACACAGTACTGAATTCTACAAAATCTATAGGCACTGCCTAATAAATGACTGAATAATGCTCAGATCCTGCAGTAGTTAACAATTAACATAATATTTTCATTTCACTTTCAGAACTAAATACTTTTTCTCCCCTAAAAAAATGAATGCTGTGAATGAGACCATATATCTTGTCAAGTTCTGCCAATGATGTGTATGAGCTCCTGCTATTTTTGCAGATTGCTCCATTACACGTTTTCCAATAATACACTGGTATTTTCAGTAGCAAGTGACTTTCAATTAATACCACTCTATAAGTTCTGCAGGCTGCTGTAAATTTTCATGCTACAATTGTTTTGGTTTTCACTCTCAAGTCATTTTTAGACAATATTGCTAGTGGAAGGTATATGCTAAGTGCCAGATACATTTTATAAAATGGGAATAAAGATCCTGAAACACCACTGGATAACACTCATGGAATCATGTTGAGACTTACTGTTAAAATTTAAAAATAATAGAATATTAAAAATAACCACTTGCCTCTACACAACTAAATGAGCAATAATTCTCATTCTTCGCCTGCATCCTAAATATGACTGATAAATGCAATAATTCAATATATACCACAAGGTCATACAAGTCAAACAATAAGTCAAAATATGAAAGCAATAATGCTCTATTTTAAATTATAATCATTATCGTAAGTTCAGATGTGAAGTGTTTTATGTGTGTGTGTGTTTTCAGTTCATAGTGGTTGTTTGCTGATCACAAATAATGCCTCTCCAATCTGCACCAGCATATGTAGAGTATCTGCAGATTTTTAATGAGAACAGATGGAAAAAAAGCCCTGCCTCCATCCATGGCTATCTGTTGTTGAATGAGGGTTGGAGAGTGCATCACAAAATGAGGGTAGGCTGCGACTGTAGAGTGAAAAGCTAATCAGCATATAATTTTATGAAGGTAAACGAGGCATAAAATAAATGCAAAGAATTCAAAGCATAATGCAGAGAAGAAAAAGGCAGTGAAAGGTAGAAGGGAATCACTATGGGTTTGGTCAAGTAATGTAATACACTTTTAGTTAAATCACACATACACATTATTGGCCAAATTTAAATCAAGATGAATATGGCAGTAGCATGATGCTCTCGGGCTATTTAACTTAAGGCAATAAAAGTTTTACTGTGACAGAAATATGTTTACTCCATATTACAATTACAGTTTTTGTCAAAACAGTAGGAATCCCATTCGGTTTAGACAGCTGATGTAGCATTATCATTCACATCACATAGCATACATATCAGATCGGCATGCTTCATATTCTATTACAGCTAATAATATGATTTTGTCCTTGTTCCTTTCTTACATTCAGCACTTTTCCATTTGTAATCTTCTCCTCAGAACCATCTCTGTGGTGTCAGAGTAAATTATCATTCATTCCAAAATAGGTTTCGAAAGGCACCAGACTCAACAAGTGATTTCATTTCCATGCAAAAACATGAAACCAAATTTTCTTGTAAAGATAAGGCTGTCTTTTTTGTAACTTCTGACATTCTATTTAACAGAACTAAAGGTTTCTGCCCTTGGGAGCCATTGTATACTCATTCCTGCAGTGGCTTGACAGAATTCATTTATACCATTTCAGTGTATGTCTATTTTTATTTTAAACCATTACTGATTTGTGCTGGTGTGAACTACTTCTAGCTTTGACATGAAGAAAACTGCTCCTGGCCATATCACACACTGGAAAGATGAACACATTTTCTTTAGGCGATGATACAAATTCATATCTCTTTTACATGTCTGTATTGTTTCTGTTCAAGCTGTGAAACTAAAAAACTGACTCAGTAGACGATGTGATTCAAAATATATTTTATTTGTACACACACACACACACACACACATATATATATATATATATATATATATATATATATATATATATATACACAGATAGATATATATTTGCTGAGAGGAAATATAAGAGAACTTTTAAGTTTCAGTGAAGTATTGAGGATAATAACATCTCTAGAAACATTAAGTATTTACATTTAATTATCAATATGCACCACATTGCACTCAACCACACACCATGGGAACAACATGATTATGAATTAAATATATCAAATGGAACAGATATTCCAACAACAGTGTTTTTGCAGAGGAAGGAAGTTCCCCATCCCTGTAGCCCCATACTTCTACACCTTTAGGGCCATTGTACTCAATAATGAGTCTTAAAAGGGAAGAATAAGAGATGTTATGACCACCTTGTCTCTGGATGAGATACCCTTACTAATGGATTTTCCATCTAGTGTACTGGGAGGTAGCCTGGTCTGTTTTGGTTGGTGAAACCTTTGAGATTTCTGCATGTAGTTTTATTTCCTGAAGGGCTTATCATCTTATCTTGATTTTAGTGACTTTATGCATTCTGTACAATTGAGTGGCTCTTGGCTCATTTATACAAAACAAATACTTTTATTGCATAATTATACTTTTATAAGCTGCTTACAGTACATTGCTGTATCCATATCTTTAAGTTAGTTTGTGGTAGCATTTCATATCTTCTACATTTGTTTGTGTTAGCATTTCACTACGGACACTCCTTTATTGTGCTTTTGCATTGAAACAACTGTGATTGTTTATCTGGTGGCAGTAGATGTTTGCCTGGTCTGTCTGAGTTGAGAAACATACGCAAGGGCACAACATTTTTTTTTGCACTTCTCTTATATACTGTGACTGTACTTCAGTATTTAAAAAAAAACTGTACTGCCTGCTGCTGTTTTAAGTTGTTAAATGTATTGTATTACATTTTTATCTGTTAGTTGTAGGGCTGTTGTAGGTAGTTTGTGGTCTTGCTACACTTGAGCTCCAAACCAGCTACACTGCATTAAGAAGGTGTTTTTGTGCACCCTTGTGGCAGAAGTGTGTTCATCTACTGCATTTAACTGTTTTACTGCATTAATTGGTGCCTTTTTGACAGTTTTTTTTCTGTCTGTGCCTTCTTTATTATCTGCACTTGTTTTGCTTTGGAATACTGCTTAGATAGCATAGACTAGATCCGGACCTGCTGAATCCAGCGTTTTTATATTCTTGAACTCAAATTCAGCCATTTTACATTAACTCCCCTAGACATTTGTCAGGTGAACCCTCCCCAAGCTTCCCTGCTTTACTGCAGGTAACTCAGCTGTGCACTGCTGCACTGCGGGCAACTCAGCTGAGCACTGATCAGCATCACCACACTCCTTCACCCCAGTCCTCAACAGAATAAGCCCCCTTGTTTAGTTAGTTGAATTAGTCCTAATGCAAAAGCTAATCCAACTTGCCCAATCCGTAACTAGTACTTAAGGTTTTAACCTGTTACAACGTACAGCCAATTTCCCAACACTTCACCAGCTAGCCTGGTTGCCCCAAGGCAAAACACCTCAAAACCTAATGGCCTGGTCATAGGCAATTCCAAGGATCTGTCAAATCACACATGCAATCAGTTCACTCAACAACAATAACCATTATGACTCTGTCATAGCACATGTTGGAGTTAATGACTTGAGACATACCTCTGTGGACTACATGAAAAGAGATATGACTAAACTCTCAGATTATGTGTCCCAGCCATGTATGTCCCTAGCACTAAGTAGCATTTTACCTGCACCCAGCATGATGCCACAATACAGACAAAAAATGACTAATGTCAACAATTGGCATAGCTTCTGGTGTCAGTCCAAGGAGATCTAGTATCTGTCAAGCTGGGAAGACATGGTCAACAGACCACACTGCCTTTCCTGATATGGTCTTCACCTTTCTCCTCTAGGCTTTTGGATACTGGCAAAGATGCTTGCCTCCCCCTTTATGCCTTTTTTAGGTAATGGCAAAACAAAAAAATTTCCAATGGAAAGAAATCCACTCGAGATAAACTCATGGTTATGCTGCTTAAATCTAAGATCCTCAACAGAAAAATGCATTACCTGGAAGCACTCCTCACCTTGGAAAATACTGATGTCTGTGGAGTCACTGAGACTTGGTTCAAGGCCACAGAGGGCACCCTAGCCATACAAAGCTACAAAGGCTTCCACACATTCATACCCCAAAACAAGCGTGAAAGAAAAAAGGTGGAGGTGTATCCGTCTTCATTAAGTCCATATACACATCAAGACCAGTTAAACAGTAGAGCTATTCCAGGTAAAATTACATATAGGTAAAGCACACTACCACATCATCACTAGCTACAGGTCCTCCAACATGAACCAATAGAAACACACCAACTACCTGTACTTGCTAGAACAACTCCCTATGCAAACAAACACTTTGGTCATGGGAGATTTCATCTATCCTTCCATAGACTGGACAACACACATAAGCAGAAATGTGATTGTCCTGAGGTTCCTGGATGTTGTTAATTCAAATGCTGTGGAATAGCTAGTATGCACCCCTACAAGTGGCTCAAATGTCCCGGACCTGGTAATCACCAACATGGGAAAAGGTCACTGCACTACCCCTCCCCTCCATGTTTTGCTCTCCCTGGTGAGCTTAGACCATAAATCTGTCTCATTTGAAGTAAAGGTCAGACTGGACACCCCCACATGAGCAAAAAAACTGAAACATTTCTCCAAAGTAAACCTTTGCATACTAAGGGTATAAAAAAGTCTCAAAACCCCTGATAACATAGCCAACAATAACTCCTATGCAGAGTACACAAACATCCTGTATAAACATTGAAACAACTGTATAGACTCAGCTGTACCTGTCAGGATCAAAACCAGGTCCTCCCAAAGAAATAGGGCACTCTGGTGGACAACAAGTATAAATAGGTTATATAACAAAAGGAAGAAACTGTTATCCAAGAACAAGAGGGAACTTACTCACCAGAGGAAGAATACCCTCCACATTGTGAACAAGCAAATCAGATATCTTGTAAAGTCCTCTAAAGCCAATTACAATGCTAAATTATGAACTCTATCTAAAGACAATCATAAGGCTTTCTTTAGCTATGTCTGAAACCTTAAAGGGACAGCCCAGCTATATGCAGAACTGACTGTGCATGGTGCTACTCACACTGAGCCCGAAGAAATTGCCAACCTGCTGGCAAACAGATTTGGCACAAATTTCACCTCACTATCCCTACCAGACACACCCCAAAGTGTCCCTGTCACCAGTTCACTACCTAGTATCTCCACAGAGCAGGTAATTTAAACCCTCTCCAAGGCCATAAACATAGCCTCCATGAGACCAGATAACATCCCAGGCTTCTTACTAAACAATCTAAAACAAGAGTTAGTGCAACTGCTTGGCAGTCTCTTCAACCATAGCCTGAAGAATGGCTTTGTTCCAGTAGAGTGGAAAACCGCAACAGTAATCCTGTTACACAAAGTGGGTCCATCAACCAACCCTGAGAACTATAGACTCATAAGCCTAACCAGCCTTATTTGCAAGTTCATGGAAAGAATTATCATGGACCTTATCAACAAGATCAGAGGCAACCTCCAAATGCTTGGAGTGATATTTGACATAATGGTTAAGGTATTTACCTTACAGACACAAGGAGCAGGGTTTGATTCTCACATGGGGTAATTGGCTAGGCTTTAAATCGCCCACAAGGGTAGTTTGCCTAGTAGTAATCTATGACCCAACCCAGTTTGGCTTCATTAAGAGAAGGTCTTGCTTATTAAACCTGTTGGACCAAAAGCCATGGATGAAAGCACAGCAGTACATACTGCCTATCTTGACTTAGCCAAGGCCTTCAACACAATTCCCCACTCAGGTATCATAGAGAAACTCTACCAGCTGGGGATTAACCCACACTTCACTAGATGGGTAGCAAACTGGGTCATCAACAGAACCCATACTGTCAGAGTTGGGGATTCTACCTCCACCAGTAGACCAGTTACCAGTGGTGTACCACATGGATCTGTGCTGGGCCCTCTACTATTTGGAGTCTACTTCTTGGACATCCAGGCAAAACTAGATGGCCTGCGGCTTATCAGGTTCATAGATGACTGCAAACTCTTGCAATCATTGAGTCCCCCAACAATGTTATCATATTACAAAAAGGGCTAATGCAGACTAATGATTGGTGCCAGAGTCATGGCCTAAACTATACTACAAAAAAAGTGTATCACTATTCCCTTTGGCAAAGAAGTGGCCCCTGCAAATTACATTATAGCTAGCACCCCACTAAGCTTAGACACAGTGGTAAGAGACTTGGGAACTCAGGTTGACAGCAATTTCAACATTGATCACCGTGTCTCCACAGTGGTAAGGAAAGCCTTCTACATTGAGCATCACATAAATAAGGGCATTTCATCCAAGACTAAGGATGTTATAACTCCCTCATTAGACCACTAGCTGAGTACAATGTTCCCTCTTGCATGTACCTGACCAGACACCTGCTAAAACTGGAGTGACCACAGAAGTTTCTAACTAAGAAAATTGAGGGCCTCCAAAACATGACCTACACAGAAAAACTGAAGACCCTGTCTCTGTATTTTATATCCTATGGACTGCTGAGAAGTGACCTGTGCCTGGCCTACAGAGTGATTTTTTTGACCCTACCCTAATGGAAATCCTGCATGTATGCAAATTAAATGGGACAAGAATCACTCATTCCCGGGATCTCAACCTGTCCTGTGACATAAACAGAACATGTTGTATAGACAGATATGTCTCCCAGAGATTGTCACTCCTCTGTAATAAGATCCCACTTCACATGAAGCAGAGTTGCTCAATGACCCTATTTGTGCAACCTTGAAAATTAGATGGAGACCACAAATTCACCCAGGGGTGGCACCTATGTCCCTCATGGACAGGAGCAGCCAATGCTGATCACTAATTCGCTCTGCTAACTGTGACCATCTAACCATGGTCAACTATGGAACAAGGGTATTACCTGGCTAGGCTTGTTAAGGCCCTAGGGTCATTAGTCTAGTAACCTCCTATGAACCTATGATGGAATGCAGAAAACCTGTAAGTTGATGAAGCGTAATTTGTAAATATCTCCTACAGTAAAAAAACACATTAAAAACATCTTTAAGATTTTATGAGACAACAGACAGCATGATTCAATGAAGTGTGCATTTAAAGAGTAAAACACATTTTATATACCCAGTAGATGCTAATTTAATACAGTGCTGGTTTTAAAGATTAAATGCTGGTTGTAAAGTTTATCTGATAACATACGGGTGGCATGTCTGCATAGGAGTCAGCTGACACCAAAATGGCTCCACAATATGCAAACCACTTCATGATTAACTTAGAAGAGGAATTTCTATAACACTGCACAAAGCTCACTTGCTTATTTCCATTTTATTAATCACTTGTTTATAATCTGGACACATAGCATCAACTTTGTTGAGGGATTCCATCAAGGACTTAACAGATTCCAACCCCAATATTAAACTCTGCTTTGTGTACTCAACTTCATGTGTAACCTTCCTTGATATTAAGGCTACTGGTCAAAATGGAACAATACAGACATGTGTCTATAGCAAACCAACAGACAGACAGACAGATATATCTACACAGAAGTAGTAATCATCCCAGCTCACAAAGAAGACAATTATTTACAGTAAATAATTTATATCACAGCATTTGTTTTAGTGAGGAGTAAGAGACACACAGCTGGCACAGCTGAAGGCCGCCATGCTTGCTCAAGGTCGCTCTGCCAAAGAGTTTGACAGAGCTGTAGACAGAGGAATGCAGCTACCATGAGAACAGCTGCTTTAGTATAAAGAGAGAAACTCATGTGACAGAGTTCCATCTTATGACAACATATCATACAGAACTTAAAAAAATATACAAAATCATAATGGACCTGTAACCGATGTTCAAAGAAGACAAGCTGAGATACATTTTCAAACACTCTCACTGCTATTATTTAAACAGCCCTACAGAACCTTCTTGTCGGAAGCACACACACAGACCAGAACAGAACATTGTCCAGAATGGATCGAAACCCTACAACCATCCAAAGTGCAAACCTTATCTCATGATTTGCATAGTTTCCAATATAATAATTTGACAGAACAGAAGTTACAAAGTACAGAGTTCATTTACTTGCAATTCCCAAAGTGTAGTTTATCTAACCAAATGCAAGAAATGTTCAGAAATAAGTTCCATGGGAGAGACAGAACAATTACTCAGAACTAGGATGTACATAGACATACAGTTACAAATAAAATGAGTGAAAGGCTATATACTTTTTCCAGTCTATCACTCTGTATAAGATATAGCAGTTTTAAAGACATTTTTGTACACTTGTGGAAGGAACAATAATGGAGATTAAGTTAATTCATTTTTTCATTCTAACAGTCAATGATATGAACCTGGATATTGGTTTTATGAGACACCATAATACCTAACTTTTCATTTTAAGCAACTAAGTATGATTATTAATAAAGTATACTTGAAGAGCAATATTTTTTCTGGTAATACATGATTTATGATGAAGTTACTTTACCTCTCAACATCTTAGAGTAAGAAATCTGGACAAAGCCATAAAAAAGTGGTACAAATAGGGACAATTTTGAAAGACTGCTCTTACAAACTTAGAAAAGTGATAGAATAACATGTTTTGCATTAGCATGAATTTTCTGAAGGGTATGAAGTCTAAAACTCAAATGTCTGTCATTATTTTCTTACTTCAATCTTTAATGATTTGCCACTAATTTATCAGAAAGCCACAATTTTATTAAAAATGGACCAAAAATATAAGGCAAAAATCTGGACATTCTGCAAAAATCTGTACAGTTGAGAGGTGTGTGACTGAATCCAAATTGATGACTACTTCAGGATATTAACAGTGGCCTTTAAAATTACTGAGGTTTATGGTTTAGCAGCTGTGTTTTATCATGATTTACTGTTACAGTGACTAATGACAAAATAATAGTTACTTTCACATAAGGCAACATTCTGGTGAGACATGTAGTAACCATAAACGTAACAGTCAGGAAAGACAACATTCAGACAGTTTTAACAGCATAACAAAACTTTATCCAGTTCTGCTGTCCTTCAGAACCTTAGGCTGATATAAGAACGTTATTTTCTTTTTTTCTCTTTCTCTCTTTCGCTCTCTCTTTTCCTTTGTCTCTTTCTCTCAGTTAGCTAAACCACAGCCTGTTGAGTGTATTAACTGCATACAACATCCATATTTTTTAACCTTGTATCTTATTCTCTTGGTAATCCCTGCCTTTCTCATCATAGTGAACAGGACATTATAGCATACCTCTCAAAATCAGGGACAATCGGGAAAACCTAATTAACATAACATTTACATATCTAAATAAGCACATTAATGGAAACATCCACACATATTCAGTTACTTCAACCCTCACTGATTTGCAGAATAACAAAACTTTTATGAGGAAGAGACGAGAAATGCGAGCATAAACTGATTTAGCCCCTGGACTTGGTAAACAAGGTTTACTGTTATTTTAAACTTCAGTCTTTTATTCTGCTGCTGTATATGCAATATGCATCATCAATGCTTGCAGTAGTGGACCTGCACCATGTAGCCAGCTAGCAACCAAGTAAGATGGATCCGGTTAGTTTACTTACCTGTGCCTGCAGGAAGAGAAGGAAATTTGCCAGTATGGTTTAATTACTTTTATACACTTAAGATTACCTATGTCAGAAGTGATAATGCAATAAAGATGTTTTAAAAGAAAGGTGGTTTCTTCACAAACAGGGCTGGTTACTAATGAATGACTAGTACACTCCATACCCACATCTTCATGATCATTTAACCTGGGGATAACAATTAATTGCATCCTTTTTTCTTTCTTCTTTTTTCATACAATACCGCTGCAATGTTGTCAGAGTGAACATCAAGTGCACAAAGGCAGAAGATTGTCCTTAAAGGTCTACAGAGGGAGGAAAACAAACTTCATTTCCATAAGAGCTATGCGCAGACTTGCCTCCAGCTGTGTCATCCACTTAAGACAATCTGCCCTTACCAAATGCCCTTCACCACAGGTGAAATTCAGCTGCTGTGACAGATGTTACAGGAGTGGGAAGATGAAAAGGACTTCCAACACAGCATAATAACTCTGTGAAAAAAAAAACATTATAAATGACCTCTGCACATTTTAGAATAGCCAAAATTTTTGACCTAATAGATCCATCCACAGAGACCACTGTTTATTGAGGGCCTACTAAACTATAGCTGCCATTAAGCCTAGCACATGAGCTGTTAAAACCATATTGGACTACACAGCCTCTAACTCTGCCTGTTTAATAGGAAGAATTCTGTCTACAGGGTGCCTGACCCTACGTAATAGTTTTCCTTCATATACCTCTTAAATGCAGGAGTCTATGGCGGCTCCATCTAGGACTTTGTAGTGTTCCTTGTAGCTACCAAGAACAAGTAACTGCTAAAGTAGAGATTCATGTGCCATCACTAACTCCTCTAAAAGTCAGTGCCAACAGCTGCACTTATCCAACTAAGGAAACATTTCAAGCCCCAGCAGAGTGACTCATTGCAACAACAGTTTGTATTTGGTAAATACCAAGGAAGGGAAGATGAGCTGGACCTGAGGATAGCACCTTCCATCCTGTTTTGATGCCATATACCTTCTAATTCCCCTCTTTTCCATCTCCCTCACCAAAAGCACAGCTGTAGCACTATTTCAAACCCTCAAAGTTGTAAGGCAGCCTGCCCTCAGGAAAGCATTCCAATGATACATATTTTGTACCCTAGCCCACTTAAAGATACATTGCTCACAAAGTGAAAAGAAACACTTAAATTGAAACAAGGGAAATTTCTAAGTTAGATGGCATCTGCAGGAAACCAATCTAAACTAAAGCAATTGAACATCCACTGCAAGCCCACATCTACTACTTCTGACAAGGCTCCAAAGCAATACAGAAAAGGTGTAGAAATACACCTCAGATAACCTAAAAGCACATTTGTCATGTCAAGACAAAAGACTATCAAACTATCCAGAAATGAAAGCTGAATTTAATGTTTTCATGGTCAAGCCCACCTCAGCTTTAGGTTTGGACCATCTGAAGGTGCAGACCCAATTCTACACATGCACCATAAGTAGAACTGTTTACTCACATTGGCCTCTATGTCAAACAATACGAATGAAAAGCCTTCACCAATACTCGCTATATACAGATGAATGTTTAGTGGACATAATCCCTGTGATGACAGCATTATAAAGAAAGGTCTAACTTGGTAAGACCATCATCAAAATCTTTCACATGTGCCATCCTGCCATGGAATGAAAACGCAGAGCAAAAGATATTCTATACAGGTCCTAAATGAGTACTAGCTTGCTATCATTAAATTAGAATCCCAGATATAGAAAAAAAAAGCCCAAGAAAAATGGAAGAGATCTTGTTGGGTGTTTTATAGGTTGAGGTACAGAGCATCTGGTTCAACAGCAGACCTGCTGGAAAAATGTGTTCCAGCATACCCATAGCAAAAAAGCACCAACTTCCAACAAGAACAATCACTTCAAATAAGGCACAGAAAAAAAGTATTCATGGGATGTACTGCTACAAATCCAACATATCACATCATTGACAAGTACAAAACACTACCATGAGAATGCAGAGAACACAAAGCAGCTGAGAAGAACAGTTGTACGAAACCAGTATTTCATTGCATTCTTTATTCAGTCAAGAAAAAAATAGTACTATCAAGCCTCTAGACCATTCCCAAATATTTTGCTTTGATTAGCTGCTTAAAGAGTGATTGAGGAGCTGAAAGACAGGCGCTTTTACCGAATACAACTAACCATATTTGCTGACCAACCTTATAACATAGCACAAACCTATGGGGAAGTATAGGTGTGCCAACCAGAATATCTTTCAAGTCCCTAGATCCTGTTTAGAAAGCAAAGCAATTATTTGAAGGTTATCCAATCCATACAAGGGATGATGAAAAAATATATGACAGCAGCAGAGAGTCAGCAAACCAAAAGAACTTTAAGCAGTGAGTTTTTAATCTTGAAATCAGTTATATGCTGTTGTATTAAATAATCTACAGCCAACCCTTCCCCCGCAAGAAAGAGTTACATTTCACAGATTTAAAAAAAATGTGACACACTGTTCTGACAGGAAAAACAGGGGACATTGAATTAAGCCACCTAGTCCAGTGTGGACTCTATGTGCTTTTGCGCATTTTTTTTTTCTTGAAGGGTGTGCACATGTTATCATTCTCAGTTCCATATCAACCAAGTATCCATCACACTGCATTGCATTCTGGGAGATAAACTGCAGGATAGGTGAGATGGCTGGCAGAACACAGCATGCAGCACCCAACATACATCTTCCCAAGGGCACTGTTAAAATTATGCTTTCCAAACAAATGTCAACTACCACTTTTCATCATCGACTCATTACAGCAACATTCCCACCCAAATGACAATATTCAGTCAGAATTATGTAACTGTTATTTTACAATATTAGAATCAACTTTTATTTATTTTTCTCCTTAACTTTTGGACATGTCAACATTGCTTAAACTGGGTAGACAACATGATATGGCAATTTCTGTGGGTTGCACTTGATACTGCACTTATAGGCAGATTGACCTAACCCAACATTTCCATCAACCACATCAATTTAAGCTGTAGCTGCAATTCAACTCAATAAATATGCTAATTATCAGAACTAGTGCTAACCATCATCTCCAAAGTCATGTAAATAAAACAAAATCCATTGTTAATATAGATAATCAGCTTTAACCAGGTCAACAAAAAAACAGCACTGAAATACCCTAATAATATGCAGAGTAGCATACTGAGCAGACCTAAATGAACACTTAAAATTATACCAGGTCCAGTGCAGCCACTTCCGCATACTACCGTATTTCCCCAAAAATAAGACCTAGTCTTATACTCTTTCCCCTGCCAAAATACGCATTTGGGCTTATTATCAGGGCATGCCTTATTTACCCCCACTGTACAACAATCTATTTTTATTCATTTATTCATGTACAAAAATCGACATTTATTCATGTACACAAATTGACATTTATTTGGTACTTTTCTGTTATTGGACAACAGTTCTAAGTAACGCATTAACAGTTGTGTGAGAATTCTACATAAACAGTGCAACAAACATTTCAACTTCAGAATATCTACACCTTGGCTTTCACAGTTATTCAAATACAATCATGTCATCTTCTTCTGGAACATTGCCACAAGTCTCTGACCCCTGAATTTCAGCCTGAATTTCTTGTGACTCCATTTCCTTTAGAACTATTGGCCCCAATCTGTCATACCTAGCAATAGAGCTCTCCTTAAATGAGCACTGCTTGTCCAAGTAGCCTGCTTGTAGTGCATTGGCAACACAGCTGTCAGTGATTTTATCCCATGAATTTTTCACCCAAGTCACAACCTCTTGCAGGCTAGGCTTCACAAAGTTTTCATGCTGATTTCTCTCTAGTCTATTCTCAGTGTAGTCATTGAGTTCCATGCGCAAATGGTCCTTGAATGGCTTGTTTATTGCAATATCAAGAGTCTGGAGATAGGCAGTCATTCTTCCCGGAATCATTATTTGATCTATTCTTCTCCGTGCAAGGAATTTCTTCATTTCTTTAGTGCGGTGTGTGCTGGCTGAATCCCAGACTAGCAGACCTCTTTCGCCACCTCGCAAAACAAGTGGCAGCATTACATTGACCCACTTTCTTATAACTGCTTGTGTGCACCAGACTTTTTTAGTTTCAAGAATATAAATGCCTGAAACATGTTCAATCTTATCTTTCTTGCCCTTACTAATGATTAGAGGTGGGGTTTTCTTTCCATCTAGATGAATTGCCAAAACACAGGTAACATGTGCACTCTCGTAACCAGTGGTGGGAATGTAGATTGATGAGGCACCCCTCCCATCAATTATTGTTTGAGATCCTTGACCCATAAACATTGCAGTTTCATCCATAGCACTCATGTTGGAGAGTTGGTATTTAGAAAAGTCGATGTCATCAACAAAGGACTTGAATGCAAGTGCACATTTAATAATTCAGTATCTTCCAGCTTGAACAGTGTTGTCGATCTTCTTAGAGACAGTTCATATCACTGAAGGAAGCCATCCAGCCAATGTTGTGATGCTTTGAATTCTTCTGGGGATATTTCTAACTGTGGTACCATTGCAACGACAAATGCTTGAATCTCAGCCCTGCACACAACCAAAGCCTTTGCTCTCTTGTTAGCAATGCATTCACAGATGATGTCTTCCATCTCAGGAAATAAGGGTTGCTGACTTGATCCACACTTGCACTTCTTAGCATTTTCCTCATCGGCCTGTTGACTGAGGTTATTTTACGCTGCACACCATTTTCGGACCATTTGGAGATCAAACTTCTCTTTGCAGAAAGCCATCACATTCTTTCCCCGGGAGTCCTCCATGATTCCTTTCTTGTACTCGATGGAATAGCTCTTTCTTTTTGCACTCATCTTGTCCGGGGGGGGGGGGGGGGACAAGACTGGTGTGGCAACACAAAATGGTGCCGGTTAAGAAGAGAAGACACAACCACAGCCGTCCATTATCAAGTGTGCGTGCTTTATGCACGTTGTCTCTACTTTGACCGATCAAAGTACACTTGCCAGTGTTTATGGGCTAAGGATCTCAACTGTCATGTGTGAGTGATGATTAGGGTTACAGGAAGAATTGTGGAGGACTACCAGGGAATGAATCTTATGACTTTATGAAAAGAGAAGAAGCCGGGTGTCCGAATGGTCCAAAATGGCAAGCAGAGTACGATAACCTCAGTCAACGGGTATCAATAATATTATTTTAGAATTCAACACATCCGTCGTGTGTTGTTGACGATCTTAACTGGGGCTTATTTTTGGGTAGGGCTTATATGATGACCACCCTGGAAAACCATACTAGGCTTTATTCTCTGGTTAGGTCTTATTTACAAAGAAATACGGTATCAGTAACTCTGTAGCAGCTGCATGCAAATTAGATGCAGTAAGGTAGTGCTCTGATTGGCTGTGACATTTACATCCAGAAAAGAGGCTGCTTGACTGCAAATCTCAGGTCCACTTGCATCAAAATCAGACATTTAGGAAATTAAGCTTATTTAAGTGGAAAATCAGGCATTCCTGGGTAATTCTGAATGATTGAAAGCTATGCATTACAGCTAATTCATATTTTCTGTTAACCAAAACATCTGTATCATGACGATTGCTTGTTTAGACAGACTAGTAACTTACAAATGATTATTTCTTGTTTTCCTGATCTGAATTTAACTAATCTCCCTACACATCCCTTGTTTTGAGATTTATTGTTGCATTAAATGTCAGACCATGTTGTGACCCTGTTTTAGTGTTTCAGTCTCTCTCTATCTCTCTGTGTCTCACACACACACACACACACACACACACACACACACACACACACACACACACACACACACACAGCTGCACACCCACGCGCACGCACGCACACACACACACACACACACACACACACACACACACACACACACACACACACACACACACACACACACACACACACACACACACACACACACACACACACACACACAGTGTCTCTGTGTGTGTACACCAGCTGCATTTTTTCCACTCTAGCATTTTTCAAGATTTTTTTTTTAGTCAATTGCAAATAAAAAATGTACTTCCTTTTTTAGGCACAAGTGGATATTTATGCACTGTATTTAACATCAGTAACTTAATAACTCCTGATGAAGGGCTCATGCCAGCTTGAAAGCTCAAGTAATTGCAAAACCTGTATTGGTCCCATAAAAAGTATTATATCACATCTGTGTTCCAGTGTCATTATGTTTTCATGTTTATAAAGAATTTTTTCCAAGTAAAGCATCCATATATACACCAAAGCATCTGTAAAGAAAGGTCACCTGAAATCCATAAAGCTACTGATTTCGATAAAGTTCAATATGTCGTTGGGAAAAAATACTGACTGCATTTCATGTTATCTGAAGTCACAATAATACCAACTAAACTTCCTGACCTCCGAAGTCAAACCAAAGAGTAAAAAGGTCACGCAGACAAACCAATAAGTAAAAACTACAATACACCAAAGCATCTGAAAAGAAGGATTACCTGAAATCCATCAAGCTACTGGTTTTGATAAAGTTCAATATGTTGTCGGGAAAAATACCGACTGCATTTCCTGTCCTCTGAAATCATAATAATACCAACTATACTTCCTGTCCTCTGAAATCAAACCAAAAAGTAAAAAGGTCACACAGACAAACCAATTAGTAAAAACTACAAGAAAATCATAGCTAAGCTACAGTTTTCACTGCATGGCACCTTAAACCTGCTTTTTCTTTTTAAGTCTTTATCAGTGCATTCAAGCTAATAAAGTCAAGTCCCACTAACTATATGCATGTATGTTTCAACTTTCTAATGACTTCATTAACAGGCTATTTGAATATATCTTGGAAAAATAGGCACCCCAGGGTCTTTAAATGCAGCTGGTGTCCCCATTAAGGTGTCTGCAAAATATGCTAGCTAACATCCAAACCAAAGAGTAAAAAGGTTACACAGGCGAAACAATCAGTAAAAACTGCAAGAACATACTAGCCAAGTGAGAGTTTTTCACTGTGTGATATCTTAAATTTCCTGTAATAAAGGCCCATGGGATATATGCAAATGATTGTTTAAGGACACAGAACCCATATAGCTGAAACGCTTGACGTCCTTAAAGGGTCATTTGCATATATCCCATGGGACTCTATTACAGGAGGTTTAAGGTGTCCTCTGATGTCACAAAAATACTGACTGCTTTTCCTGTCCTCTGAAGTGATGCTCTTTTCTGGTGTAGTTATACATTTCAGTTTCAATTGTTTATGCTGGAAATAAGAAATGTGTCTGATGAAATTTACAGCACTATTTCTTTCTGCTGTCTGATTATTTGCAAATTCCATGTACTTTATATTAAATGGTGAATTTCTGTTATTAAGTGGTTTGCAATGTAGTTTATGTTTTACTGCATAGTATATCTGTGTGTCTTTCATTTCCAGTCACTTATATTCTAAAAGAAAAAAAACAATGTAAAGTATCTGAAACCTTTCTCTCTCTTAAAAAGGGCTAGATAAGTACTCAGCATAGACCACATAGGTATACAGTCAGAGATTTAGATTCAGTATTCTTTGGTGTGGGATTCCACTTAACACCTGAAAATACCTTGACAGCATTAGTGAAAATTACTAAAAGAAACTGCTTTAAAGGTCTCGGCAAAAAGCTAGAATGATACTAGATGAAAATAATTGACTAGATTAGATAGTGCTTTTCCAGTAAAGCCAGTCTGTGATGCCAGTAAACATAACAAAGTTGCCAATTCAATATAATTTCACCAAGCTGCATCAACAGCATCCCTTCCACTTACTGACTGGGCTCCCTGTATTACATAAGAAGTGATCTCTCCGAGGCTCATTCATGCCCCATTTCATTTGTCATGTACATAATATCAGCATGCTTTAAGCTATGTGGAGAATGCTCCAGGGCCATTTTATTTATTTATATTGCTTGTTTCTGGTTTGTTTGTCTATTCTTAATTTGACCTGCATTATTCTTAATTTGACCAGTATGTTTGATTGAGTAAAGCCTATCTACAGTAAAGGTCCATAATAAAAGCCATAGAATACAAACTTGCACAGTTTCTAAGTTGCAACAACCAGATGGAAACTATACCTGTTAGAATGTAGGTAAGAGTGTAGTAGTGTTATCGTATATAAGGTCATTACCATCACATATAGGTTCATAGGTTCATAGGTTGGTACTAGGCTATCAGCCCTAGGCCTATACAAGCCTAGCCATAACAATTCCCTGGCTATATATATAGGACTTAAATATCTAAAAGTGCCATGATAATGCATGACCTCCAGCTTACCTCCAGTATAAAAATGTCAGAGTTTTCATTTATGTATGCTTTCATACAGTCTCACCTGACTTCATTAAACAAAACAGTAGAGATGTTATGGAAATACTATAATAAAATTTGAGGTGAAAAAATAATGCAACAACTAAATTGACACAAATATCAGGCAATATGCTAAAATAAAATACAAATTTTAACAACAGATATTCTACAATACTTCAGAAAATCAAGAACTCTAAATGCTATTTTGTACTCATGATATAGCCAAACAGAATATGATTATTATTTTCTGTCATGAGATACTCCACTGTGATTGTTTTGAATACAATCGGATATAAAATCAATAGTGTTGGGACTTTACCAGTTTGTGGCCAGTAAAGTAAAACAGAGGCATTGTAAGAATGCAAATTAATTTTCAGATGATTTTAAACCTAATCTTGGACATGTTTACAGATTAATAACCCAGTATTTACAAATATCAGCTAAAATGGTTGCAGACATAGATCTCATAGTACTCCAGTCTCTAATAATAATGCAATTCAAAGAATGTGTTATACCATTCTCATTTAAATTCACCTTTGTGATCTCCTATGCTAGGAATTCTGGGTGGCCAACATTACAACAATCACACTGGAAAGTTACAAAAGAAGTCAGATGATTGGGTACTACACAAAAGTTTGCAGTGAGTATATTAGTCATGACCACATAATGTCCGGAATGGTGGTGTGGAACAACTCAAAGGTTATGAAAGTCATACAATAGCAGCTCAAATTTCTTTAGGGGTATATAAAGTTTTCAAGCGGTCAAAGGGGCATTTTGTAATAGAAGTCATGGGTTAGCCCTGAAGGGAAAAATATGGTGCACTAGGCTAGGATATGAACCAGAAAACCACACGTGAGGGCTTGTTTTCTGCTAGCACTGGATGGAATACAAGCTGATGTGTGCTTTACTTGTGTTCGATGAGAGGTAGTGTAAAAAAAAGTTCAGTATCAGCCGTACACTAATATTATAACAAAGGCTTAACACCTCTTTATTCTCAGGACCCCCCCCCCCCACTGTTACAAGGGGAATATTCCCTAATGGAGCTATTAACTATAGTATACTCCAATAAAATGTTTATAGAGAGCAGTGCACTCCTGTTCTGTCAAGTAAATAGTTTATTCCAAGGACATCATATATCTGGATTATTGTTTGGTTGCTAAGCAGAATTCTAATCTGTTTACTGTTAGCATTACTATAGTACTACAACAACAATTTGAGAGTGTTGGACCTCAGTCTGCTTCAAGAAGTATTTCCCTTCAGGAATTAAAATAAAATGTCCATGTTTATTGGACATAAATTGTATAGTTTCTTTGTTTTTGTACTAGGTATACAGCATAATTTCACTAAACTATCAATTATAATGACAAGCAACCCGCTACACAGAGTAAAACCCACAGCACTTAGAAATCATATTATAGCTTGTAACAGAAGAGTTTGTGTTGTTCAACACCCTCCTGATTTAATCAGACTTCAGTGATCTCACATCCTGAGAAGCATTACTGCATGCACATGATATGCTGTGGAACAACTATGAGAAACAGAGAAGGATCCAAGAATTGTGGACTTCATTATAATCTGGGAAAAGGAAGCTGGGGACCTAGTTTTCTAAAGGTTACTTGAAGGTTTACAACTGCCCATTCCCACACAAACGTGCACCAGTGCGTAGATACAGCTATGTATGTCATAATTACTTCTTGCACAGTTGGTGTCTGGTATTTCTTCTTGTACAATAAAAGTCATACAAAGTATAACCAAGGTCAGAGTTTCACGTAGTTTACTAGGGTTTATCCTTTTTAAGCAAATAAACTGCTGCATGCAATTTTCAACACAGGCAGTGTGTCTTTCTGCAGTAAGATAATCTTATGCTTGTTACATTGTTGACACCTGATGTGCTTCCTCTTTCTTGTACCTAGGAATGAAAGAGTATAAAAGAAATCTATTTCAGAAATTCTGATAGGTACACTACATTTACTTGTAGTAATCAAGCATGAAGGACACGTAAATGATGTAACAAGAGAGCAGGAACTACTTCCAGGTATAGGCAAGCATATTATCCTTTGCAATTTACCGTGATTAAACAATCATTAAATGGTAACAATGTACAAGATTTCCATGTTTTGGTGCAGTTCATAGAAGATAGTTCCCTTTCAGCCTACTGAATATTTATTTTATTTAACATTTGTTAACAAGGAAAGTCTAACTTGGAACAAAGCCAATTTTCAGCAGAGGTCTAGGGAGAAATGCTCTAGACACATGCCTTTGTAATGTGGGAGGAAACCAGACCACCTAGAGAAAACCTATATGAATGCAGAAAGGACATGCATACTCTACAACAGAGTGCACCCCAGGCAAGAATTGAACCAGCAAACCTCTGGCTGTGAGGTAACAACACTACCACTGCACCACTGCACCGTCCGAATAAGCCTTATTTCTTCCTGTGAATTATCACAAAATGTGGAATGCCTGTTCCCTTTTAGCAGCGAACTTGCATAAAATGTATGCTCTGCACATCACAGACTGTAAAGAGAAAAATATAAACAAAGGCATTTTAGATGTAACATAAGAGGCCTCTAAGACACTAACCTCTATGACAGTCATTTTAGGCCTCTTCTGTTCATTTCAATATCTCCCTTCCTTTTGCAGCAGAAACACAGTAAAAACTGTACCGTTGCATGGCCTATTCTCCTCTTATTCTCTAAAATGACTGACCTCCACATCACTAATTGTTGCCACCCTTCAGTTCCCCCACATGCTGCTTTAAAAGAAAATGCATGTTATACAAATCCCCTGTTGTAAAATGTTTGAAACTTAGCCATTTTGTAACCCTTCCTTTAACTCTGAAGTAGAGACACAGTGTCATCTCACTAACAATAAATCTACATCCTCTCCATTTACCTGAATTGTTTGACTTAGACCCTAAATCCTAATTGAAACTTATTTCCAGTTATTGCCATGCCATTTGTGCAAGCCATATTGTATCCTTACCATGTAGAATAACTGCAAAGCATAGATCCTGCTGGGCCTTCTTATTCCTATCTACCCCCTACCACTGATTGGCTATACCCCCTACATGATTTTGTCCTCAGCAAACCTCTTTCATTGTGCCAGTCTGTCCTTATCAACTTTCTGAGTCATTGGCTGCTTCATTTAAGAAACAGTTGGCTCTTAATCATTTCCTCCAGCATCTGACTGTCACACTTTAATTCAGAGTGTACATAATTAATACTTTACTCCTTTTTTATTCTCTTCCTGGTCATTCTCTCCCTTGGCTCCTCATACCGAAGGCCACAGACCAGTAGCTTGTAGAACACTGGTATGACTTAACCATAAATATCTCTGACTGCCTCTGCATTTTTATTCAAAAGTGTTCTCATGTCATGCGATTCTTTCCACATATGACTCTTTCTTGCTTTATACTGACCATATTAGGGACAGTATGCCATCTCTCCCCACCATGGATTGCTCACTTTTGCTAGCATCATATGCCATAAATCCCCTGCACAGAGTAGCTGATATTATACTATACCTACAGAACTATGTTTGTTAGGACTTTTCACTTTTTGCCATTTTCTGCCACTATTCCAACCCTTCCAAGTTTTATCCACCAATCTTTTAATGATGAAAAGCCCTGCTGTTGTGCTTGATCCATTGATCAATTGATCATTACATTGTTTTTTTTCACTTATCCAGTGTTCTTCTGTAAATGATTTGCTTAATCCCCCCTCTATCAGATTTCTGCAACTCAGCTTCTTCACATCCACCTTGGAATGACTTGTATAATCCTAACCAGATCGTTACAACAAATGCTTTTCTCACATGTGGGAAAGAGTTACATGTAATTGCCCCTCCACCATCTCTGTGAGAAATGCATTTTAGTTAGTTCACACCTCCTTCGTTGTCTAGAAAAAATAGTATCAACTCAGCCAGCCATTTCTCTGTCACTGCTCCACTATATTCTTAGAACTGATGATAATCCTTGTCATTGTCTTACCTAATGCCCACATCTGGCCTTTCTCCAAGGTAACCCATCATGGGTGGGTTTTCTCTGTAATGCTCTATCAATTTGACAGATTAACCACAGGCACATTACAGCTGAAATCTAGCATTTCCCATTGTCCATTGTTGTTCTGTGCCATAAATCGGGCCTTGGCAGATGTTCTCTATTTACCTATCCAAACAGATATTTTGCATAATCCCTGCATTTTTAAGGAGCAGGTCCATTGATGTATGGAAATGTGTCTAGCCATACAGAGAACATGTAGAGGCCAGAGCATCATTTTAACCACTTCCTCACTCATGATATGTAAAGTAACCCTTTTCCCACATTTGTCCAGCACATACCTCTCAACCTCTAACAACAAGACATCTGGACAAAGCCATCAATAGTGCAGGGACAAAGCCCCCAAAATAGGGACAATTTTTAAATATTGCTCTTATAAACTTGGAAAATTGATAGAATTACAGGTTTTGCATTAGCATGAATTTTCTGAAGGTTATGAAGTCTGAAACTCAAATGCATCATTATTTTCTGACTTTAACCCTCGATTTGCAAATGAGTCTCCAGAAAAACGTAATTTTATGAGAAACGGATGAAAATATGAGGCAAAAATCTGGACATTCTGCGAAAATATGTACAGTTGAAAGGGATGGTCCAGCACAGTCCCAATGTCAATATGCAGTTCAACTCAGGTCTTTGAAATTATATCCTTCCAGCTAGTTTAAACCTTTAAACTTCTAAATACTCTGCAGCACCATCCATATGCACATGCAACCCAGAAGTGCTATTACCTCCACACTATAGAAAAATGGATGTGAAAGTTTAAAACTGTAATCCTTACTGCCTTCAAAAAGTAAACTCCTGCAAGGTAACCAGGATCATATCTTCACATGCTCAACCAATAACATTCAGTAATCAGAAAATAGGTTTAATCTCTCTTATGAGGACAAGACATCTTTCTTTCCCTATAATTGCAGCTGATAATCTAATTTGTGGAGCAGTACCTCGGTCATTAGTAAAACCTGTCTCAGTATTGCAGAGGGATAAATCCCTAACTCTGACACAGATGACCAGAATTCAAGCAGAAGCTCAGACTAAGAAAGAACTGGGGTGGAAAAGATGGGAAATGAGGGACTATAACTCATTCATCCTGCTAGACATTGTGGTGGTTCCTATCAAAATTTCTTCTATCGTTTTTGTTTCCACATATCTCCCTCTTCATTTCTAGAGCAATATCCTTTCTGTCCTTCTGTTTACATATATGTGATTTCACTTCAGCCTCTCCCCAAATCCTCAAGTAAGCTCATGTTCATCCAGTTTGCACCCTGAGGCAGGCAGTCTTTCCAGAAAGTGATTTTCTTTTTGCCCACATCTGTGTTGCAAACAATCCTGTATATGCAGATCCTATTTTAAATCTAATACTGGCAGGTCCTACCTCTTTCTGTGTTTTCCTTATTCTACCATTACCTACCCTCTGTACTACCTTCCATCCCCCCAAAGATATTGTTCTTACCTTCCTGAAAAAAATAATTCTCTTCCTTACAGATCTTATTTTATTTCTTATTTATATATGCATGTATGTGTCCTTTTTTGACCGAGTTTTTCCCACTAGGCTAGTATTCTATTTTCAGGGAGTATCAACAACTCAAGCAGATAGACCTGAGTTTAACACCTCAGACAAAGATTGACACACTCAAGAGTGTATCCCCCTCCCCATGCTGCACAGGCACGGCAGTGTCAGCAATTTAACTGTCTTTTTATTTTATACTCCATCCAGGTCTCCTCTTTTCCATTTACTGATTAACCTCAGTCTCTTAAGAAGGCTTTTTAAACTTCCTATATTCCATTTACCCACTTTAAAGCCCAGCTTGTCCCTGACCTTCTCCCAAATGCCCACAAGATCACCTTCAATAAGCTAGGCCTGAGTGGCCTTTAGATACCTTCTAAGGAAGGGCAAAAACATGCTTGTTGATCCAATAACATGCAGTGTTATCCATCCCTAGAAAAACTTTCATCATCCCCACTCTCCAGTCCTGAAACAAAAAGTGTCAACCACCCATCTTCATTTCAATGGATCATTGCAGTTGAAATTTTCATTAATTAGGTGCATAAAAGTAAGAGGCTAACCCTTTACAGATACAAATATAAACCTGCATTGACGTAAAAAAAAAATCAAAAATCAAAGAACTTTCACTTCAAGTATTTAGCAAATATATCTTTTCAGTCCTAATAAAGCCCTTACAGTTTTACCCTTCCTCCACCAAGTAGAATTTATAAAAGTGTCACTATAGAATGAAATCGCTCTCATTGCTTTACCTCGAGTACCCAACTACTAATCAGCAAATGTCATTTTCTGGGCACTACACTTCAATCATGTTATTTCCCTGTTTATAAAGAAAACATAAAAATTGTATTAAACAACATTATACCAGTTTTTCAGACACTCAAAAAATTTTGAATTCAACACTGAGAGTCCTTCCACATTTGTGTCAACTTTCTTTCATTATCAGTCCTGGAGTGGAGAGAAGGGGTCATAGGTTCATAGGTTGGTACTAGGCTATCGGCCCTAAGGCCTATGCAAGCCTAGCCATAACAATTCCGTGGAAATTTCTTCCCACAATATTTACTTCTCTGGACCCCTGTCTAGCAGGGCGACTGACATGATCCCCGGGGTGAATTTCCTATCTCCCATCCAATCATCAAGGTTCCTTTTGAAGAGGGCCAATGAGGCACTCTGCTTGACATGTATGGGCAGTCTATTCCAGAGTATGGAGAGTCTCTGGGTCAGAAATCTATCCCTCCAGCATGTTTTGTTCATTGTGATGATAAGGTTTAGATCCCTGGAGCGTGTGGCTCTGAGGGATTGGGATTTCTTTAAGTGGAGCATGTCCAACAGATCAGGGTTTGACATGGCCTTGTATGTTAAGCAGAGATTGCCTCTGAGTAGATGATATGCCAGAGTATAGCTGGAGTTTTTTTAAACGGTCAGCATATGGCATCTGCTTTAGGCCTGTGATTCTTTTAGTGAGGTATTTCTGTGGCCTTTCCAGCTGTGGCAGATGTCTTGTGAGGTACATACCAAATGGGGCATTATACTCTATAATGGGTCTAATGAGGGATGAGTACAGTGGGACAATGACCTCTTTTTTTCTGGATGAAAAGCCCTTAGTGATGAGGTGTGCCACATAGAAGGATTTCCTGACTGTTGTGGCGATGTGGTTATCGAAAGTGAGACCACTGTCCACTTGTGTCCCTAAGTCTCTCATCACACTTTCGATGTTTAGTGTCCTGCCACCTATGTGGTAGTTCATGGGCACATGTTTTTTTCCAAAGGGGATAACTATATATTTCTTGGCATTAAGCTTGAGCCCATGGCTCTGGCACCAGGCATCTGTTTCTGTAAGGCCCTTTTGTAGAATATACACATTATTTGGGGATTCATTAATGGCTCCCAGTTTGCAGTCATCTGCAAACATTGTTAGCCAGAGTCCCTTAATGTTGGCCTGTACTTCAGAGAAGTAGATGCCAAACAAGAGTGGTCCCAGGACTGAACCCTGAGGTACTCCACTTGTCACTTGTCTGGAGGTGAATTTGGAGTCGGTTACTTTTACAGTCTGGGTTCTGTCAGTAAGCCAGTTGGCAACCCATCGAGTGACGTAGGGATTTATGCCCAGCTTAGTAAGTTTATCTGTGATTCCAGAATGAGAGATGGTGTCGAAGGCCTTGGCGAGGTCCAGATAGGCTGTGTGGACCGCCTTACCCTCGTCCACAGCTCTGGAGACCTATTTGAAGAAGTCAATCACATTTGGGAGACAAGATCGGTTCTTCACAAACCCAAACTGGGTGAGGTCCAGTGTTTGTTGGTTGCCAATGTCTTTGTTTATAAGTTCCATGAAAATGCATTTCATGCCCTTGTATATCAGGCTTGTCAGACTAATGGAACGGTAGTTCCCGGGATCCAAGGCGGATCCTCCCTTGTGGAGCGGGATAACTGTAGCTGTGTGCCAATCAGTGGGCACGAAGCCTGAGGTGAGGCTATGATTAAACATGACACTTAGGTGGGGTGCCAGTTCATTTTGTAGTTCATGTAGTACACAGCCTAGGATGTCATCTGGTCACATGGATGCTGTATTCTTAGCTTTGGAGAGTGCTGTTTCTACCTGTGTGGCTGTGATTATCGGAATTTGGCAATCTTTTGGTATTGAGATGGGTCCTTTAGGGGGTGAGAGGGGGGTGAAGTTGGCACTAAATCGATCTGCCAGGATATTGGCAATATCCTTGGGATCAGTACATTTAATGCCATTCTGTTGTAGCTCAGAGCAGATCTGAACATTGCCATTTAGATTCTTGACATAGCTATAGAATGCCTTGTGGTTGTCTTTGGAATCTTTGGCAATTTTATTTTCGTAACTAGCTTTTGAGGATTTCATGAGGGATCTCAGCTTCTTACTGAGGCTGGTGAGGGAGTTTTTTGCATCCTGGGATTTTCCTCTTTTCTGCAACAGTTTCTTCCTTCTGTTGTATAGTTTGTTTATAGCAGGGGACCACCAGATTGGCTTCCTTTTTTTGGAGAAGAGCATCTTGGTTCTATTTGGGATGGCACAATTCATGCACAAATGGATGTGCTCGTAAAGTGCCTTAGTGTAGGATTCTGCAGTCAAACTTCCAGATCCCGTCTGCGTGGGTGTTGTGAACTTTGTCACTTCGGACTTCAGTAGCATGAAGTTGGCTTTGGAGAAGTTTTTTTTAAAGAGGTTTCCTTACTGGGGGGTGGGGGTGGGATGTGGATGTCAAGGATGATTTGCTTATGGTCAGACCTGACCAATGAGGGGGTGACCACTGGTGTGGAGCATCTATCTTCCATGTTGGTAATGACCAGGTTCAGGATATTGGAGCCCCTGGTGGGACAATGGATTAGTTTATCCAGGGCATTGGAATTTATGAATTACAAGAACCGTTGGTACCCGAGTAGTTTTCCCAATTAATGGCAGGGTAGTTGAAATCACCCAGTATTAGGGTGTTTGGTTGTATCTTAATATTTTCCAGTATGTTTAGGAAGGTGTAGTGAGAATCCTGGGGTATATTGGGGGATCTGTAGCAAGCTACAATTTGGATTGCAGTCTTACCTAGTGTTAGTTGCACCTGGAGAATTTCAGATGTGTTGTGTTGGGCAACTAGCCTGGAGGTGTGAATATCTTTGGTGAATATTGACACTCCTCCACCTTTAGTGTTTCGGTCTTGGTTTTGTGGCCGAAAAGTATGGTAAGAATTGTAGCCTGGTATTGCAGGGGTGCTCTCTGGAGCCTTGAACCAGGTCTCAGTCACTGCACAGATATCGATGTTCTCCATTTTTAGGAGTGCCTCGAGAGAGTTCATGTTGAGGTTTAGACTTCTAGCATTGAGTAGAATTACCTTCAGATTTTGCATGCTTGTATCTGTTACGGTGGTGGTTTTATCTTTGAACCTTGCCTAAAAAAGGCACTATAGGGGTGACAAGAGCATTAGCCAGTAACCTGAATCCCAGGGATGACAGGTGCAGACCATCTCTGGCAAAGCATTGTGGTTTGTCGATCATGTCTTCCCAGGCAGACAAATACTGGATCCCCTTTGAATGACACCGGAAGCTTAGCCAATTGTTGAAGTCAGTCATTTTGTCCTTATACTGTGGTATCATTCTGGGTGAAGGCAGGATGCTACTCAGGGCTAGGGTCATACCTGCCTGGGTTACATGATCCAAGAGCTCTTCCATGTCTCTTTTCATGTAGTCCAGGGATGTACGTCTCAAGTCATTCACTCCAGCATGGACAATGACAGAGTCGTATTTGTACTTGTTGTGGAGTGACTTGAGTGCATGCCTTATGTGGTGGATCCTGGCACCCGACAGGCAGCTGACTGAAATTTTTTCCTTGTTCAGCCTGGTGAGTGGGACATCAGTGTGCCTGACTATAGAGTTACCTATGACTAAAGTGTTGGGTACATTGTCTTGCCTTAGGGGCTGTGACTGGGTGGCACACTGGTGTTGTGAGCTATGTGTCACTTTGGTTGTGACTGGTGTTTTCTTGTGTTTTGGCTTCGGAGGTCCTTGTTGCTTGTATTATTACTATACATGCTATTCTATGAAGTATTATTCATAGAATCGGCATGGACCAAGGAGACTCAGTTTCAGCTTGTCTGGAAAAAAGGGAGGGGGCACATTCAACAGTTGTGTGGGAGGGAGTCCAGGAAAGGAAGGGAGAGCATATAGCAAAGAATGAAATAATAATAGTAAAGTAAATCATTGGATAGGAATAAGAAATTGCAAATTCATCCCCGGTCTGGCCACTATGTCTCCGATGGACAGATATCTACAATAAGAAAATTAATCCCTGACTCACATACTCTCACACATAACCCTTAGCTACCTCTTTACTAATATATCCCACCATATAGGTATCCAAGGAACTCTGAGATAAAACTCTGTTGGGTTTCATAGCTATGCTTGTAAAGAACTAGGTGGTCGTTAGCCTAGTATAAACATATAAAATTGGTGCATGGGGTGCAATTCTCCTAGTGAAAAGTTGAACAAGCACTGAAAAATCAAAACATTAAGAGAGCTATGATCCTGCTACAAGAAACAAATATAAAAGTAAGGGAATGTGATAAGATACTGAGTCTTGAATTCAATGTAATAATTGAATGTAATAATAAAACAGGAAGGGTAAAAGGTAAATGACATTTGTCTTCAGGAAAGGATTGCAAATAGTGATGAAGACAGTAAAATAAAAATTAGAGAGAAAGGGTAGCTCATATGATGGGAGGAGGACACATGGAAACAGGTATAAGAATAAATATATGTGCAAATAAGAAATATATGTGCATCAAATGATGGGACACAGCACCTTCTGTGAGGCTTGGGAACAGATGTGTGTGTGTGTGGGGGGGGGGGGTGGTCAACATCACCCTAGATCCAGTGAAGGCTATTTGGGAGGAAAAAAAAGAGTATAGTCAAAAGATAAGAAGGGATCCACAGAAACTATGAATGTGAGAGGGTAGAAAGATAGATAGAGGGAAAAACACCTAAAAATGGGTAAATCATCATCAAGAATTGCTAACACAGGTAATTAGACTGGGCAGGATATTCAGATGAGTAAAGGTGATGAAATGGGTGGAAGAAATTGAGGTTTAGGAGAAACATGTATCAGACCATGTGCATCCATGTTGAGGGAAAGAGTAGAGGGGGAGGAAAGAGAAGGGTGCCTGATGGACATGCACCATTTAAAAATGAATAAAAGAAGAAGAGAAGGAGAAGTTAAGAAAGTTTGTATGTGAATAAAAAGGACATGAAAAATAAACAATCAAGTTAGACAGTTGTGGAATGAAGTGAATGTGGTTATTTGGGGGGAATATATACGAACTGTCAGAGAGCCAACAGCAGGACTTCAACAAGGACGTCAAGGTAGAGGTTGTTGGTAAAATAATAAGAGCAATGAGTGAAAGGAAAGGTAGAGCTTAATAGCTACCAAATGGCGTTCTACAAATGGGGAGAGGAGTAGTCTGGGGAACATTAAAGGAGGAGTATAGGATGAAACAACAGATGGGAGCTCTCAGAGATAATGAAGAGGGCATGTGCAGTACTGATTCCCAAAGGTGGGGGTGAAAGAACAGAGGCAAACTGAGTGCATGCCAATATATAGGATACATCATTTAATTAAAGTATTAGTAAAGGCTTTGCCAAGCAGGCTACATGAGTTACTCACAAAAATAATCTGAGTAGGAGAAAATGCTTTTGTGATGGGTCACAGGACAGAAGACAATTAATAGGCAAAGACAAAACGTCATGAGCACAGTGGAGACAGAAATGAAAACAAGAATAATTACTCTCAACCTCCAAAAGGCATTTGATAAGCTGAAGTGGGAATTTCTGAGAGAAGTGTTGCAAAGTAGTTATATGGTGAGTGAATTTATAGAACGTTCTAAAGTAATTTGTAAGAATCCAGAAACAGAGGTCATGGATACTCAACAATGGTTGTGGAGAAGTTGGCTTTTAAGATGAGAAAAAACAAAGTTGAGCAAACTAGGTAAAGGGGGGGGGGCATATGAAAGTTTATTATGCATGCCAATGACTGTTGCTACCACCAGATAATATAGAGGGAAGTGCTAAAGAAAGTATTACCAATCTTTAAAAATGTATTTATTTATTTGTTTATTTATTTATTGTCATTTGTTATCCGGGTTAGTCCAGCTGAGCCACAGGCCAATTTTCAGCGGAGACCTAAAGAGAAAAGCTCCAGTTCATTCAAGGCAAAAATTTACATCACAAATGGCAAATAATAAGAACATATACAATACAGTGAAGTTAACTTATTTAACTGCTTTATACAGGTTTCAGAGTATAACTTGAACAGTAGCAACCAGAAAGTCTGACTAGTACAGTAAAAACAAGATAGTCTGGGTGTAAAGAGTTATTTAGCTAGTATAGCAGCTTTATACAAGTATCTGTGCATATCTATACAGTAACAGCAAGATAAACTGGATACAATAGTTTATATAGAAGAACAGGGTGTTGGTATATAGTAGTATTAGTACTATGGAGTGGAGAAAGAACTGAGGAAAGAGAAGGATACAAGAGAAAAGGAGTAGATTTAGGAGGATGGTAAATGGAAGTCAGGTTGGAGCTTGACAGGGACAGGACCAGGTGTTTTGTAGGTAGTGTTTAAGTTCAAGTTTGAACTGGGATTTACGTAGGATACTTCTTATGTTATGTGGGAGGGAGTTCCAGGAATGGGCTACTGAGTATTTGCAGTGACTTTCCAATATTTTTGGGGGTTTATATATGTCTAAAAGATATTTATCAGATGTACGAAGCTGGCATCAGGGGTTGTACAGTGATACCATATTAGAAATGGAGGGGCAGGAAGTAGGGTTATAGAGGATATAGTGTGTTAGATGTAATTGTGGAAGGAACAGTTGTTTGGGTAATTCAGGCCATTGTAAAGTCTTTAGGGCAAGGCAGTGGTGGGATTTATAGGGGAAAATGGCAAAGTTCCACTTAAAATAGTAGTGGTGGTCAATCAGGTAGTGGGAAAAAGGAAAGGGGGTGATAGGGAAAATACAGGAAGCCAACTCTTGCAGGGCAGAGAGTAGTGAAAACACTAAAGGACACTATAGAGATAAATATGGATGAAATTAGGGAGAAGGTTAAAAGTGTGTGTGTGTGTGTGTGTGTGTGTGTGTGTGTGTGTGTGTGTGTGTGTGTGTGTGTGTGTGTGTGTGTGTGTGTGTGTGTGTGGGGGGTGAGACATACACACAACTTGCAATAGTACACACAATAATAATGGCATTATCAATGTGTGTTTGTGTGTGTGTGTGTGTGGGGGGGGGGGGGCATACACACAACTTGCAATAGTACACACAATAATAATGGCATTATCAATGTGTGTATGTGTGTGTGTGTGTGTGTGTGTGTGTGTGTGTGTGTGTGTGTGTGTGTGTGTGTGTGTGTGTGTGCGCGCGTGTGTGTGTGTCTGTGTGTGTGTGTGTGTTTGGGGGGGGGCATACACACAACTTGCAATAGTACACAGAATAATAATGGCATTATCAATGTGTGTGTGTGTGTGTGTGTGTGTGTGTGTGTGTGTGTGTGTGTGTGTGTGTGTGTGTGTGTGCATGCACGCGCGTGCCTAGAAATCTTCACATTGACCTAGATAGTGAAACACTTTTGCAACTCCACAAGAGAGTAGAAAACTGCATAGAAAAAAAATGGGGAACAGGGCAGCAATGAACCATTTGAGACTAAGCAGAAGGGGAGGATATGGAGTTCTCCGCCAACTTGCCATGGCACTCACAGAATATAACCTGATAGTTAGGAAATGTAGGAATGACAAAGAAAAATGGGGAGGGGAGGGCAGGGACAGAACTGGCTATGCGAAGGCTTTAAGCAACAAAATGAAGAAGTCATAAAGGAATTTGGAAGCATGGCGTTGGGAGAAAAAGAAACATGGAAGTTTGGTAAAAAAAGCAGATAAGGAATATCATAGGACAAAGCAGGATGACACATGGAAGAGACATGGAATATTGGGAGAAAAAGAAATGTCAAAGGACAGTACAGAGGGACAGATATTATTTATAACACTGGAGATCACAAAGAAATGTGGGTTATCCATGAGGTAGGAATGGCGGTGCTATGTGTGTCTAAGAAAAAATGAATAGTGGAAACTGAGACAGGAAGGAAAAAATAATGAAACTGAAAAGAGGAGAGGGAACCATGGGAGACATAGAAAAAGCAGCTGTAAAGGATCCAAGAAGTGTGTAAATATGGAAAGATATAGTCCAACAAGGAGGGGGAGGACTTTGGGGATGAAGAGGGGTAGCAATAAAGGGAGAGAGGAACGAATAAGATGCTAGCCTTAAATGAAAAGAAAACAAAAAATCATAATAGCTGCCAACTGGAAGAAAAGTAGAAGGATACTTAAAGTGAAATACACAAAAGATGCTCAGACATCACCAGAAGGAGCATAAAATGCATGACAATGATAAGGGGGCAGGGATGAAACTAATGTAGAATGGGTAAAAATGCTGAGCTACTGGAAGATTGAAGAGGGAGGGAGGAGCAGGGGATAAGCATAAGAAATAATGGCCAACCACACTTGAGGTAGGACAGTAAATAAACAATTTCTAGGATATAATAAAACAAGAAAAGAAAAAAAGTCCTTTATTACATAATCCCTAATTTCTGAGGTCTCGTGACTTTAGAAATAAACTAATAGAAACTGTTTTGCAAACACACAGACTAGTATTTTAACATTCATTACGACTTAAATAAAACACATTAGAGGACTAAATTTACTACCAACAATTATCCCATTTTTGGAACAAATTATTTTTACATTTTAAACAAAGTGTCAAGCTTGTTTCCTTCAAGAAGAATCACCCCTGCCCTAACAGGTTTTGCCCTTTTACCTTCAGGTTGTGTGTCTTGATAGTGGGTATGGAAAAGAGCAAACACTCTCTTGACTTCCTTTCCTTGTAATTCTTGTGATCCTAAGAGACAACCTTGCAACCACATAATATGATGTAACATCATTACCTATTACATGTATCTGCATGTCTTCCATAGACCTATCACTAAGTGGCCTGTAACTTTCCACCATACCTATAAACTCTCCAGAATTTTACAGAATGTAAAGATTTTTGGTTTAAAATTTTACTGTATTCCTAATAAATCTTGTGATCTTCTGGTAAATCACCGAGGACTGATGTCACTAAATAATGACAAACACTTGAGTTTCAGACTTCGCATCCTTCAAAACAGCATAGTAATACAAAATCTGTTATTCAATCAACTTTTTAGGTTTGTAAGAGCAATATTTAAAATCTGTTCCTGATTTTTAGACTTTGCTCCCCCATTACTTTCGGCTTTTTTCAGATGTCTTGTTCTAAAAGGTTGAAAGGTATGTATTTCACTCAGACTGCCTAGAAGAAGGAAAAATTAGGCTTGCTGTGTTGTGAAAAGCCAAGAAATATGTGAAGGAAATTTTTAAACAACATAATGAAATACGTTTCACAATTTCCTCTTGCTGAACAGGATCCGCATTTATAATAATCTAACCACAGATAATAAGCATACAACAGTGTTTTATAAAAAGTAAAGCATGCATATACTGATGCAGAGGTTAAATATCCACTTGTGCCAAGAAATGCATTTTTCAATAGTGTTTTTTTTTAGGATCTATATTGGATGATCAAACTTTCAAAAGTTAAACTGTCATATGGTCGACACCATATGATAGAATTTTTTAAAGTAAAAACATTTTAACAGAGATCTCCGTACAGCGCAGAATGGAAAGATTTCCCTTTTCTGCACTGTAGTGCGATCTCGGAGTTGATATATTTAAAGAGTGGGGGGTTTGGGGTGTAGCCCCCCCCATATAGGGGGTGCAGGGTGGCTTGCTCTCCTGCTTAAAACATTCAGGTAGGTTATTTGTGAAGTTTATATTTTTAATTAGATTTTTGAACTTTTATAAATTCGATCATATGGTGTCGATTATCTAATATAGACCTTTTTTAAGTCAATAATAAAGAAATGATGTACTTCCCTTTCTAGGCACACTTGGATATTTAAGCACCATATATAACATCAACAGCATAGTAACTTCCAGTGAAGGGCTCTTGCAAGCTTGGCATCTCAAGTAACTGCAAAACCTATGGTGGTCCAACACCACATTTACATTGTAGTGTTTTTGTGATTCCTATGGTGTATCACAAAGCAGGTATCATAAAGATTGTGCCCCTTGTAGGGGTGATACACAGTAGAACTGCATGCCAAATGCCTTTGTGGATAATAAAGAGAGATAAACTGAGTATGACCTTCCATGCAGTTTTATCCACCTGTGTACTAACTGCATGGAGCATACATGAAAATGATCATGTACTATTCATAATCACTACACCAACTTCATATGCATTTGTTCCATAGGGGTAGCTTGTGGATCTTGGACCACAAAACTACATACAGTGTTATATTTTTGTAAATGTAACAGTTTCTGTTGTCTGCTGATATATTTCTCAGTTAATAAAGCAGAGTAGCATCATTAGTATGAAATAAATAAATAAATAGATAAGCATACCTGATATTTACCTCTGAAGGTTACCCTTAACTGTTTGTGAGTTACTAGTTGTGGTTAGATCACAAATGCCATCTGCTTTGTCCTAGAACATCTTGTCAATTGATGTTGTTCTTTTCATGGCACAGAAGCTGACCTGTTTCATGACAGCACTAACGTCTTCCATGAGTCGTGCAGTCTTTGGTACTTATCGACACCATTCCTACCGCTTTCTCATGAAAACCATGACAATTCCTGCCTGATTTTTATAGCAAATTTGTCGTATGCTTGTGACAATTCTATCAGCTTATATTTTCCTTCACCGATAAAACTTTCTACCTAGACTAGGCCTCTATTTTCCCATCTACCACTAGGCCTCTATTTTCCCATCTACCCAAAACCTTTCTAAAATTTTTTGTCTTCCTCTGTCCCCATTAATCCGATAAATCTGTACTCCATACTTCTATCCAGCTGTATGTATAGCCCTAAATTTTTACATATCGCTGAGACTTTTTCTTATTCTAACCTATCCAGTAACTGTCAACTTCAGATGATATATCAGTCTATGTTTCTGGTCAGTGCCAATTGCCTTCAGGCATTTCTTATCTTCCTTTGTCTGCTCCATATATAATAGCCCTACCCACTGTGTCTAACATGCTCTTAATCTCTGTTCCAGCAATTCCATCACTAGTAAAAATAAAGCTAGGTAAAGCTGGGAACCTTGTCTTACCCCAGTCTTTAAACTTATTTTTCTAAGAACCCATTATTATCAGATATGCTTGTTCTGGAAATTGTGTGCAAAAAAAACATCTGCCCTCATGAATTTACCTTTCTGTGTCTTGGGCCACACTATGCCCAGCATACAACCCCAATTTATGAAGATAGAAGTCTTTTTTGGCATCAAATAGAGCAATTCTTGCTTTCCCCCTACCCTTCACATTCTAGTCATGACATATAATACGCTAATGATCTCCTGTGGTCTCCCAAGGAAATCACATTAACAAGAAGAGGCTTACTGATATGTGTCGTAATGGGAAGTACTATCTCAAAATCATGATTCTGGGATCCTCCCAAATAGTTTTTATATCTGCATTTAATAGTTATAAGGACAGAAGATTGTGGAATCCTTTTTGCGTCCTTTCCTTTGGGTAATCCCACTGAATCAGCCTCTAGAATACAGTGTCTACAATAGACATCAGCAATGTTCCCTTCTGAATGATGTTGTTTAGAACGAAAGCTATTTCCTCACCATGACTGCGTTTATCATCATGTAAAAGTCATTTGAGAATCTGTTTGTGCCCCCAGTTTCTCTCCTCTTCATATGATTCATTGCTTCAAATATTTCCCCCAAGTCAATAGCCTTTCTGGATGATATTCTATCTTGCTCATAAAAGGCATTTCCTTCTCACGCCACATGTATTGGCACTCATTGCTACCTGAGCTATAGCTCACTGAAGAATTTGTAAAATATATTTATCATTTCATTCATACTTCTTAACTGACCAGATTTTTGTAGAATGTCCAAATGTTTTCCTTATATTTTTCATCTGTTCTTCATAAAAATATCAGACAATTGAGTATCAGACTTCATATCCTTCTGAAAATGCATGCAAATGTAAAACCTTTTATTCTTAAAATTGTCTAAGTTTATAAGTGCAATATTTAAAATTTATTTATTTTAATTTATTTTTTATTTGACATTTGTTTGACATTTGTTAACCGGGTTGGTCCAACTGGGCCAGGAGCCTGTTTTCAGTGGAGACCCGAGGAGAAAAGCTCCATTTACAAAACAATTTAGGATAACATAGTTAACAAAAAATAGAAAGTACCATAACTAAGCATAACCCCAAAACATATTAATACAAATATGGATCAAACATATTTAGATTACTGTAAGAAGATTGTCTCAAAGAAATGAATATATGAACCTCCCCTTTTTTATGTATATATGTACAAACAAGTTATATACAAGTGATCAAACAAGTGATATACAAGTGATCAGATTTCTTGCCTAGGCTTTGTAGGAAGGTATAGATGCTTTCAGTAGTTCAGAGGGAAGAAGCACCATTGTTTAAAGGGGAATATTAGGTAGGTTCTAAGCAGAGACATGATTTAGTGTTGAGAAGAAAATGTTTGAGTTCCTTTTTAAATTGTGCAGGGTGTATGGTGACGCGTATGTGTAGAGAAAGTTTGTTCCAAGTGTGGGCTATAGAGCAGTTATATTGTAGTTTGCCTATATTCTTCTTTGGATGATCTACATTCATCATTCATCATTCATCATTTGTCCCTATTTCTGGGATTTTACCCCCCCCCCCTCCATTATGTTGGCATTGTTCAGATTTCTTGCACTAAGAAGTTAAGAAGTATAATTTCATAGTTTTTCTCTAACCATGCATATTTTTATTCATTAGTGCATTTACCCAGCTATTCTTTCACTGGGCTTTCATATCTGTTTTCAAATCTGTATCTTACATTTCCACATAATTTACTCTGCTTTCTAATTCCTCTTCAAATTTTCCTTCAAACCATTTAAGACTCACAGTTACACTTAAAAAATAATTTCTTCTCTTTCTTCACATGACCCTCTCCACTCTGTCTGAAGATATAAGTATTTACCTCTTCTGTAACTGCATCATTTCTTTGTCTGTTTCTCCCCCTGTAATTCTTACTGCAGTGCCACCTTGATTAGATCCCACTAGAGCATTCCCACTTGTCGATCTTCTTCCTTATTTTCCTTACAAATATTTCAGCACCTCTTTAATTCATATCACCTGTCCGATCTTCACTTACTGAGGTTTTACCTTCACCTACCCCCTGTCCCCCACTTGTTCTCCACTACCAGTAATTGCCATAGCATGGTCTGACATATTTTATACACACACACACACACACACACACACACACACACACACACACACACACACACACACACACACACACACATCATTCACAACTATCACCCACAGCTCCAGCCCTATCATTCACTAGAAATCTAGCAGGCTTACTTCTCCCTCTAAATATCCCTCAACCTTTGTTTCTCATATCTTTCCCCATACAATTCTGATATTTTCTAAAAAGAATTCACCATAGCATATATTCTAGCTTATAGCAGGTTCATAATTAACTTTAAATCCCCTTCAGTCACTTCTCTATTTTCCTTCCTTTTGAGCTGCTTAACTGCAATATTTCATCAACATTAAAATTATGACCATAGAATGACCCTAACACAACCAGCTCTTTACCCACCATCCCTCTGCTGACCACATACCAATCACCCCCTTTGACTTATAACCCACTTTATTTCATCATCATCATTAGCTCCCCTTTTCCTATTTTGTACATGGGGTTGGGGTAGCGTGTCAACTGTCGCCATCTCTCTCTCGATTCAATGCTACACTCCTTACTTCTTCAACATTCATGCCTGACTGTCACAGATCTTTCACACAATCCATCCATCTCTTTGCTGGATAGCCTCATTTTCTCTTAACTTTTTCCCGTCTTTTCCAAATCTTCTTCACCAGATCGTCTTCTGCTTTTTGGCACATGTCTGAAGCACCACAATCTGTTCTTTTTGATCTTTTCTGCAATTGGAGATACTTTGGCTTCTGCTCTTTTGTCATCATTTCTTCATCTGTCCCGCAGTGTGCACTCTACCACTCTTCTCAGGCACTTGATTTCCATCATCTCTTGCTTCCTCTTCTGCTCTGCCTTTACTGCCCTTGTTTCTGTACCATACAGTAGTACTGGTTGCACCATTGTCTTGCATACCTTACTTTGTAGCTTCTTTGGCATTCTTCAGTCATAGACTACACCTGAGATTTTATGCCAGTTGGCTGCAGCCCCTCTGATTCTAGCTTTCACCTCTTTATTAAGACTTCCCTTTTCCTCAACCACTCCACCCAGATACTTGAAGCTATTTACCTGTTTCACTGTTTCTCGTCTATCTAAATTCTCATCTTCTTCTGATTTCCCCAGTCTGCTGCCATTATAACTGCCTTATCTCTGCTTAGTTTCATACCATGTGCCTTCAGTTTTGCATTCCATTCCCCTATCCTTTGCTGAAGTTCTTGCTCAGAGTCTGCTTCTAATACCATATAGTCTGCATACAGCAACTATGTTGATCTGTCCCTTCCAACCTGTTTGTTAATGTAGTCCATCACCAGTATGAACAACAATGGGGTCAGATCTGAACCCTGGTGTACACCCAATCCCATTGGGAACCCCTCTGTAAGGCCGAACACTGTTCGTACTTGAGTCACTGTGTCCTTGTACATAGCCTGCACTAATTCTACCAATGTTTCTAGGACTTACCACCACAGTACTGCCCAAATCAGCTTTCTTGGGACCTTGTCATATGCTTTCTCCTAGGAATGGCCAGTTGGACTCTCTCCTCATCTCTAGTTTCTTCTCAACTGTGTGTCTTACTGCAAATCACTGCATCAGTTGTGCTGCATCTTGTTCTGAATCTGAACTGCTCATTTCCTATCTCACTTTCTGCTACTGTGAGTATCCATTTATCAATCACCCTGTCCAGAACGTTCATGCAATGTGATAGGAGTTTGATGCCTCTGTGCCCCAAACAATTGGATGCCCCCTTCTTTTTTCTTTTTTTTTTTTGTATATCGGCATGAGTATGCTTATTCTCCAGTCATCTGGGATACAACTTTCTCTCTGCATACTATGAGTACCTTAAGGAGCCATTTCTCTACATCTCATGCACGATCTTTATCATATCTGCTGTGACCTCATCTGAGCCTGCTGCTTTCCCTGACTTCATTTTCCTTAGTGCTGTTCTTACTTCTTCTAGGGTGGGGTCCTCTTCTTCTCCCATCGTAGGCTGTTTCTGGGGCAGTACAGCCTCTGTGGAGTTCTCTTCATTCAGAAGCTTCTGGAAGTACTCTTTCCATCTGCCTTTGATGTCCTGTGAATTGGTGAGCAGGTCATTGCTGGCATCGCTTATGAAGTGTGTCTATTTTCTTTATCTTTCTGTTTTTGCCTTGCAATCTGATATAGTTTTGTTGTGCCACCTACTGAGTCAATTTGCTATTGCAACTCCTTTCTTAGCTTCTTTGTTATCCAATCAGTATTCCTTCTAGCCTGCTCGGTCTTTTCTATCTCCCACTTTTTCCTGCATCCTTCTTTTTTTTTATGACTTCCTGGACTTCTGCATTCCACCACCAGCTTTCCTTATGCACCTTATTTCCATATCTGGCTTGACCACATATCTGTTCTGTAGCTCTTACACATGCAGTTTTGAAGCACTGCCATTCTTCTTCAACTCCACCTATTTCCTCCTTTTCTTAGAGTGCTAGATCCCTGAGTAATTCCTTGAACTATTGTGCTTTCTCTCCAGTCAACTTTCAGGTCTTCCGTCTGGTCTCTGTTGACCTTCGAGCCTTCTCTGACCACTGCTTGCAGCTGATTGTGGGAACCAGTGGTTTATACTGTGGGCCAACTGTTTCACTGGGGATGACTTTTTTGATTATTGATTCTGCCCCAGTGCCTTTTCCTTACTAAGAGGAAGTCTATGTGAGTTGCATGCTGGCTACTCTTGCATGTGATCTTATGACTGTTTCTCTTTCTGAACCACGTGTTGGCTGCTATCAAGCCATTTGCCAGACAGAAGTCTAGAATGGCCTTTTCTTCTTTATTTCTTTTACCCCACCCATGTGGACCAAGGCAGTCCTCATATCCTGTTCTGTCTGTCCTGATATGTGCATTCAAGTTCCCCATTATCAACACCAATTCTTGTTGTCCTGCTTTATCTAGTAGGTCCTGCAACTGCTATCTGAATGCACTTTTTTCCTCACTATCACAACTCTACTGAGGGCCATATGCTGAGATTATGAATACTGCCCTGTCATTACATTGGAGTCTGATTGCCATGAGTCTGTCACTAATTCTGATGATATCCTTCTTTGCCTTCTGAAGCCTCTCTCTCACCACAATTCCCACACAATTTCTAGCCTGTTCTCCTCCTGAGTAGTAGAGTCTAGATTCCAAGCCAAGAGGCTTCACTGCACTGCCCTTGTATCTTGTCTCTTGGAAATATAGGATGTCCAACCTTCTCTGTATCATCATGTCATCCACTTGCAAGCTGCATCCTGCCTCATGCTAAATGTACCCATACTAAACTCCTGGCCTATATTTTCCATCCCCTTTTGTGTAATTATATGCAATCAACTTAAATCCTTTTCTTTACATATCTGCCATTTATGTATTCACAGCATCTTTCTTGTAATAATTTTATTATAGTCCCTTCTTTTCACATAGCTTTGCAAGCATTATATTCTTCTGTGAGAAAATTTACTCTACCAACATTCTATGTGGCAATTTTATGCTGTTTTTTTTACTCTATCCCCACATCTTCCCAGGGTCTGACCCCCCACCCCCCACACTGCTCTTTATGGACTGGGTCGCCACAGCTGTTTGCTGCAGACAAATTGCTCACCTTCCCTCCCTCCATGACACTGGAAACTTCAGAACTCCCTTAGTCATTCCTGTGATATGATCAGTCTACTGTACTTCTCCCCTGAGGAATTCCATACCACATTGTAAGCCACCTTTATATCCCTGTTCTTTTGTTTATAATTCAGTATGCTGCTTTACCTCATATATTAATTCCATTACTTGCCTCCCTTTATCAGTCTCAGACCATTGCCTAACTCAGTAAGTTGATCTGCATCAGCCTCAATCAAAAAGCTCATACCTAAATTCCAGAAGTTCTTTACTTCATCTGGAGACTACCAACTGTTCCATGAGTATAATGATGTGCATTGCATGTTCATCCTAGCTAGTTTTAATTTCCAAGTATGTTCTTTCACTGTAATTAGACGTTGAACCTGACATTTCAGAATCATGTTAATCGATTAACATAGTTCTGATCGATCAAAAAAAATTAAATGACTTGATGAATCTCAAAAGTATATTTTTTGTAGAGGGTAAGCCCTTGTATCCACATGTAGGGGGACACCTCATACACCCCCAAACTTAAATATACCTACTCTGAGGTCACACAACAGTGGAACAAAAAAAGAACCCCACTGCCGTTGAAAGATGTTTCACTCAAATTTCCTTGATAATTTTGTACCTGCTGAAAGTGCCATAGATAGAGTGACATGCACATGTCTTTTCAGATGTGTTCCATTACTACCTTCCTTAAATTAGCATTACTAGAAATATTCTAAATGTCTAATTCTAAATGTCTCAGAGTTCATTACACTCACAAACAACACTGATACCGAAAAAGAAAAACATACAGCTTTACAGCTACAGAAATCTCATTCTCTTCTAGGCTACTAAATTTTAAATATTGGCTGTATTAATTACCCAGTTTGGTGCCCTACATTTAAACATAAAGTATATTTATAAATATATATATATATATATATATATATATATATATATATATATATATATGCATATATATATATATATATATATATATATATATATATATATATATATATATATATAAATATACATATGTAAATATACACATATATCTATATATCTATATCGCTATCTATGATGTAATAAGAATTAGCTATGGCTTCGTACACACATTTAGCAGTAAACACAACTTGGGATTCAGAAACCTTAGCTGCATTGTGATAAGCAATTTTGCATGCCAAGAAGCCACTTGGAGAGTGTGTGAGATTCGGAGACAGAAGTTGCATTAGCAGGAGATGCTGAAAGCGGAGTTTGAAATGGTGTATACTAATGGCTGAATAAACACATGAGAAGTGCTGTGTATGTATATTAGATAAACAAAGATGGTGGAATGATACAAAAATATATGAAGCGTGAGAAATGATGCTATAGCACTAGTGTTGTTGAATGCATCAAAATACCATTTTTTTATGCTACTGAATTAATTAACTATTTTAGGAAGCACTGCAGCATTAGTAAACATATATATGAAACCCAAAACGTGGTGCAATGGTGCAAAAAGAAAAACAAATAAACCAAAAAACGCACCACCAGGGTTTCCGGACTCCACACAGTTTTATTTAACACAAATTGTTAAGCGCTTTCATCAGTCCAAGTTGACTTCATCAGAACAATTACTACAAGGAGAAAAAAGAATTTAAATAAGTTAAAATTAGCTACTATTGGCTAAAAATAAACCAATCAGTTTACACTATTAAAATTAAGTTAACAAATCTAAAAAAAATAATTTTTCGTCACCACTATAAAATGCATGAGAAAGTTACAAATTATTTATGCACTGTAAATAAATTATTTCAACAAATTGTTCAAAATGAATTAAAATGTTAACATAGTAAAATGAAATAGCACCACCACGGAATAAATGTTCCTGCGATGTAAAAAATGAAAATAATAATGTAGAAGGTATGATACATCCACAGGAACAAACCACAGCTAACAAAAAATCTTTCTGTAGTAAGAAGTCTCTCCACTGTTGTAGTATAAGTCTCCTGGTACAAACACAATTCTGTTAATCACACCATGTAGTCGAATAAAACACTTTAATTAACAAAAATGGTAAGCACTTTCACCTATAAGGCTTCTTCAGACCAAATGAATGAATATTTGTTTACTCAAGTAAAGTCCGAAGGGCTGTGTACAGCTTTTATTATTTGCACAGTTGGGGTGTGAGCACAAGTATAAAAATGTTTTTACCAGTGAAACATGTGAGTGTTGAAGACAATAAAAAAGAAGAATGCACAGTGTGTATGAGCTGAATGTAGGGAAAAGTTGCATGACTCTCAAAGGCTTTGCGACTGGCCAGTGTCACCAGTTCTCTGAGTGTGTGTGAGGCACTGGTGGCTGTGGAGGTGTATGTTTGCATATTCTGTTGGAATGCAACATCAAAAGTACTTGCAATACCATACCTTGATCAACTGGAGAGGTCCTTGGCATACATGATAGAGGGCTGGGTATCCCATGCACACTGCCACCCACAAGAACTGCTTCTACCAAGACTTATCCAGGACCCTAGCTAGATGGTGGCATGCTGCACTGCTGTCAGTAACATCCATTGCCAGCCATGCCACTGTCATGACTGCTGCAACCCCAGGAATGCCCTCTTTGGCCATATTCACCTCCTTGACAGATAAATCTTTGGCAGTGCTAGCACTGTGTGACTATGATGTAGGCCATCAATGAACATGAGAGATACTATTTGTGGAGGCAGTGGATGACAGCTTTATGGATGGTGCCTGTTGGATGGCATACAACCATGAGAGGACTTTGTACATGCTAGTATGTGATTCAGTTTATTGAAATTGTCATGTGTATGAGAGGGCACACTGATGTCACACTCACTAGGTTGAATAAGGAGAAAGCAACAGTCAGCTGCCTGTCAGGTGCCAGGATCTGACACATAACACATGCACTCAGGTCCCTCAACAACAGGTATAAATATGACTGTCATTATACATGTGGGTGTGAATGACCTGAGACATACCTCCCTGTACTACATGAAAAGTGACACAGAGGAACTCTCGGATTATGTAGCCCTGGCAGGTATGACCCTAGCCCTGAGCAGCATCCTACCATCACCTAGAATGATACCTCAGTACAAGCAGAAAATGATCGATTTCAACAACTGGCTACGTTTCTGGTGTCATTCTAAGGGGATCCAGTATCTGTCTGCCTGGGATAACATAATTAACAGACTTTGATGCTTCGCCAGAGTTGGCCTGCATCTGTTACCCCTGGGCTTCTGGAAACTGGCCAAGACTCTTGCCACCCCTGTAGTGCCTGTTTTAGGTGGTGTTCCAAAGACCAAATTACCACTATAACAGCTACAAACAAATGCAATCTGAGGGTCATGCTGCTCAATGCTAGAAGTCTAAATCTGAAAATGCACTTGGTTGAAACACTTCTTAAAATGGAGAACATCAATATTTGTGCTGTAACAGAGACCTGGCTCAAGGCAGCAGAAAGCACCCCTGCACTACCAGGCTATAACCCATTCCACACCTTTCAGCTCCAAACACTTGGACCGAATCTCCAAAGGCAGTGTTGTTTCCACATTCATAAATGATGTGCACACATCCAGACTGGTAGCCCAACATAAAACATCAGAGATACTTCAGGTGCAGCTTACATTGGGTAAGACAGTGATTCAGGTCGTAGCCTGCTATAGGTCCACAACAATGTCCCAAGACTCGCACTCCACATTCCTAAGCACATTGGAAAACATTAGGGTCCAACCTAACACTCACATACTGGGTGACTTCAACTACACCTTCATTAACTGGGAAAACTACTCATGTATCAGTACACTTGCCCAACGTTTCCTGAAATTCATTAATTCAAATACCCTAGACCAGCTCATTCTTACCCCCACTAGAGGAAGCAACATCCTTGACCTGGTCATTACTAACATGGATGACCATTGCTCTACACCAAGAGTTAACTCTTCTTTGGTTAGATTGGACCACAAACTAATCACCCTTGAAATCCACATCCTTCTCACCCCACCATGGCAAAAGTAACCACCATGAAAAACTTCTCCAAAGCTAACCTTGTGCTCTGAAAAGCAGAGGTGCCTAACTTCATGGCACCCATGCAAATGCAGAATAGCTGCATGATCACCGAATCATACAACACTACACTGTAGAAACACTTAAATGCATGGATTTTGCCATACCCAACAGAACCAAGGTGCTCTCCTCCAAAAAAGGAAGCCAATCTGGTGGTCCCCTGCCATAAACAAACTCTACAACAGAAGGAGGAAACTGTTATGGAATAAGGTGAAGTCCCAAGACTGGAAAAACTCCCTTATCAGCCTCAACAAAAAGTTGAGATCCATCATCAAATCCTCTAAAGCTAGCTATGAAAACAGAATTGCAGCAGATAGTAAAGACAACCACAAGGCCTTCTGTAGTTATGTAAAGAATCTCCATGGCAATACCCAGATTTTCTGAGCTACTGCACAATGGTACCTCCTATACCAAGCCAACAAATATTGCCAATATACTGGCCGACAGATTCAGTGACAACTTTACCGCCCCCAAGGACCAATCACAATACCAATAGATTGCCAGGCATCCAGTATTACTGCTACACAGGTTAAGACAGCACTGTCCAAGGACAAGAATACAGCTTCCATGGGACCTGACAATATCCTTGGCTGTGTTCTACATGAACTACAGAGTGAACTGGCACCTCACCTGTGTGCCCAGTTCAATCACAACCTCACCTCAGGCTTTGTCCCTACCAAATGGTGCACTGTTACAGTCATTCCTATGCACTAAGGAGGAGCAACTACAGACCCAGGGAACTATCGCCCCATTAGCCTGATGAGTCTGATATGCAAAGCTATGGAACACATCATCATGGACCTAATAAGCAAGGATATAGGGAATCTCAAAACTCTGGATCCCACACAGTTTAGTTTTGTGAAGGGTAGATCAAGCCTGCTCAACTTGGTCAACTTCTTTGAGTCAGTCACCAGAGCTGTGGATGAAGGCAAGGTAGTTCATACAGCCTACCTTGATTTGGTCAAGGTGTTTGATACCATTCCCCATTCAGGAATCAAAGTAAAATTCACTAAGCTAGGCATCAACCCCTATATCACTAGGTGGGTTGCAAACTGGCTCACAGATAGAACCCACAGTGTGAAAGTAGCAGACTCCAAGTCAGACTGCCGACCAGTCACAAGTGGAGTCCCACAAGGTTCGTTCCTGGGTCCTCTCCTGTTTGGTATCTACTTCTCTGAAGTCCAGGCCAACACAAAGGGTCTCTGGCTGACAAACTTCACAGACTATTGCAAGTTGGGAGCTATTATTAACTCTCCAAGTGATGTTGGCATCCTACAGAAAGGCCTCACTGAGACAAACGACTGGTGTCAGAACCATGGCCTTAAGCTCAGTGCCAAAAAATGTGTCGTCATCCCCTTTGGGAGAAACCCAGTTCTCATGAATTACCACATCGATGGTAGTCCACTGAACACAGAAGGTGTTATAAGAGATCTGGGAACACAGGTTGACAGCAACCTCTCTTTTGACCACCACATTTTCCACTGTGGTCAGAAAGTCCCTCTATATGGCACATCTCATTACTAAGGGTTTTGCATCCAGGAAGAAAGAGGTCATTGTCTCCCTCTACTCTTTCCTCATTTAGCCAGTCATCAAGTACAATGTCCAATTTGACATGCACCTCACTAGACACCTGCAACAACTAGAGAGGCTGAAAAAGTACCTCACAATGAGGATCTTAGGCCTTAAACACTTGTCCTATATGGACATACTCAAAAAACTCCAACTATTCTCTGTCTCATATCGCTTACTTAGAGGCGATCTCTGCTTGACATACAAAGCCATGTTTGATCCAGCTCTGTTAGAAATGCTACATCTAAAGAAACCCCAATCCATCTGCACCACATGCTCCAGTGACCTCAACTTCATTACCACAATCAACAGAACATGCTGGAGGGACAGGTTCATAACCCAGAGACTGCCCTTGCTATGGAACAGACTTTCCATACATGTCAAACAGAGCACCTCACTGGCCCTCTTCAAAAGAAACCTTAATGAGTGGAAGGGAAATAGAAAATTCACTCCAGGGATCACTCAAGTGGCTCTACTCGACAGAGGCACTGGGAACTAAGGTCGAGTGGCACGATGTCAGGGTAATCCTGTGGGCTAGGTTTGTAAAGGCTCCAGGGCCATTAGCCTAGTACACACCTATGAACATCTTGTATTAACCATAATGACTCAGAAATTGCTGTGGGGGTACAAGCCTGTGTCTTCATAATGACCATGGACATATGTTGGGTCATGGCCATTAACATGGCTACTTCAGGAGGAGGATGATACTGTGTCTCAACTGAGCATCAGTACTAACCCCACTGTGTGCATACACTTGCCCTATGAGGCTTGTGGCAGATGCAGTTGCATGCTTTGTAGGGGGTATCACATTATCACATTAACATTTCTGAGTGTATCCAGCAACCAGTCTTTCCTGTGCTGTATCTGTCAGTTGAGTCACCACAGGTTCAGCTGTTGGGCCTGTGGTCTGCAAAGGGCATACAGGGGTTACATTCCTTGTATCCAGTACTTCCATTGTACCCCTTGACTATGCCAGGTCATCACTACCACTATCTTAAGAGCTAGATGATCCCTTGACATCAGGTGGAAGTATTTCCAAAGTAGTATTGCTATTGCCTGGTACTGAATTATCTGTGAAGACAATTACTTACAAGTCCCAGTTTAAGTCTAAACTTCACCTCGAACATATTCAAAATCATCATCACCATAATCATCATTATCATCATAATCAATCAATCCCATTTTTTCCATTTTCTTAAGGGGACTGGGGTACCACGTCAACTGTTGCCACCTCTCTAGACTCAATGTCACTCTTCTTTCTTCTCTAACAGCCATGCCTGCCTTTTGCAGATCTTGTCTCACACTATCCATCCCTCTCTTTCCCTGATGTCCTTGTTTTCTCTTGCCTTCCTTCTATCTCCTGGACATATTCCAGATAAGGATGTAAGACTAAAGTGGTTTCAAGCAATGCTGTAAAATGCCTTTCCTTGTGAAGGTACCCTTGCAGATTGTATCTTTGATGTTCCTATGGGACCCAAAACATAAATATCATGAGAAAGATGGACAATGAGTGCTGGGCAAATGAAAATACTTTTTATGTAAATACAGATATCATAGCATCCAGCTGCAAGATCTTGTACTGATATTCTAAGGACACATTGCAGCTTTGCTCTGAGGTTTAGCACTGCACTGTAGGACTGTCTAGATGTTTCTCCGTGTTCGTCGGACAACAAGAACTCCTCCATCTCTGTCAGAGGTTGCCTGAACAGCGACCAGCTTCCCATTAACCTAACTTCATCTGCAAGGTGGACAAGAGTTTTTTCATCTGCATGAGTAACATCTGTGGCCCTATGGTGGACCTGCTTTTATGTGCTGTCCTAGCTATTGATAGCATTGATATCTGCCACAAGATTTTTCCATAGATGGCCTTTGTAGGCCATGATGACAGCAGCCTGCCTGAAGAGTCATCAGCAATGAAGCTGAGGTCATGCAGTAGTACCTCATAATCAGCATCTGTGAGCATGCTGTCTATGCTGTTTCTTCCCATTTTTGACAACAGTGCTTGCTTGTTGATCCATGTTAGGTGTATTGCTTTAGGTATGGAAATCATTTATGTCATCATGGTAGTAATTGTTTGTAAAGGCTGCTGTCAGTAAATTACTTAGACATAATGTACTCACCCACCCACTCACAGACACACACACACACACACACACACACACACACACACACACACACACACACACACACAGGCACACACACACGCACACATGCACACGTACACACATAAAGGAAATTTGAAAGACTACCCATTTCACCTATATCACAACTTTTAGTATGTGAGAGAAGGCTGGAGCATCCAGATGCTGCCCACATGTATACATGGAGAGTATGCAGACTCTGAAGGGAAGGCATCCCAGCTAAGAACCAATATGAGCTACAAAGCACTAGAGAAAGTAATTCTATCAGCTGTACCACCATGCTATCCAGCAATGAAATACAAATGTACATAAAAACTGTATTTGGAAATGTTTCTCATCAGTGACTCCGGAGCAGATATGAATGGAGGAGCTACAGTTAGTCAAAAATCCATGTTAGTTACCAGTCAGCACTGCTTCATGTTCTGTGTATTTTGGAAAGTGGTGAACATCATGTCAAATGAAGTAGTTAAAATTCTTGATGTAAAAATTAGGTAGTAACAAATTTTCATAAATTCTGCCTTTAAATCTACCAGACAAGGGAGAAAAGGAAGGGGAAACTTGAAATACATTACGGAGAAGGGGCACATTTCTACATAGCACATTTAATGTATTACTTACAACTCCACATTTTGTATTTGATGTGCATATTTCATTATGTAATGTGAACCTAAGCAAACATGTTTAAACCCATTTCCTGTATGTAGCATGTAAAAATATCCAGAACACTGATTTAATCAGAAGCCCTGCTTAATCTCATGTGTTTCATACTATCCCTGGAAATATTCCATAACTGTTTAAAAATACAATAAAGTCTCTGTATGAAGTATTCTATAAGCAAAAGATATTGCACAAATTAAACTGAATTAAAGTCATCGTACCGATATATGCCTCCATTTTTTCCATAACAATTGCACAAAATTTAACAAAATTCATTGTGCATATAGTCAGAGATGCAGCAACACTGGAGCAAAGGAGGTGTCCCCTACAAATATAAGCTGTTAGGGGGTTCCTGTTAGGCACTGTAAAAGGGTACCAGCTGTTCCCTGTAAAATGTCTTTGTAGGAATTTAAACAGCTACTATTTATTGAATGGTACTGCTGGAATACATCGGCTTGATTGGTGTTGCATAGCAGAAGTTGATCAGTTCTTGGCTTGCATGGATGCAGGCAGTAGCAAAAAGCATTGACGCAGCTGCAGTTGTGGTAATGGCTGCTTTAATGTCATTCACTGAGCAGTGTCTGTATGTTAAGCTAGAACTGTGGCAAGGCAATAGTATAGATTGTTGCCACAGTTTTGGTGTTTAACTCTAAACTGAAGCAAAAAAAACAAAACAAAAAAAAAAAACAATGGCTATTTGCCTACATGGTGTGCAAAGAAAGTATTATCTAGACATATAACTTAAAAGGGGCATGCCCATTTTGGGTCATTGTACAGGGCTCAAGCTTACCTAGATTCAACTCGATGTGAAGTCATTGCATGCCTAAAAAGCATAGTTATGAATATTCTGATTGAATCATCTGCTTTCCCAATCCACAGCAAGTTAATATCATCTGCTTTCCTAATCCACAGCAAATCAAATGTTTTCATTCAATCCTTGTGTATCAACATTTAAAGGGTTTTTGGAGGTCTACTGATAAATGTATATGTAATTATTACATTTGGTAGAATTCTGTCTCCCTCTCTTATATGCATACCAAATCAGATAATGTCTCTTCTGCCATTGTCGATATCGTATATTTTTAGACACATTGCAATGCGTTGAATATTCTTTCATATTCACAACTGGTTGCTGCAATGATCTACAAAAAGTCAAATCTGTATGTGCATTGGCAACAGACATGGGTCACAGCTTTGTTTAGTATCAGCAATGTTGTCTCAAAGCATGTCACAGAACCTCCATCTAATAAGTCAGACGTGCAGCTCTCTTTGAAGAATTATTACACTGAGGCAGTTCATTCAAATAGTACAGATCTAGTCATTTGATGTTCACTTTATGGTGGTGCTCCTTAAGCATGATGTTTCAGCTGAGCTGTATAACAGGAGGTGCCTTCTAATGTGGATATGAAAGCCTGTCATCTATTTTTAAACCCACATGGCCCAGGCAAGAAATGGTTACAGCCATGTGGTGGTCTTCTTGTCCACTGCTACTGCATTATTTCCATGAGTTTGTTTTCCTATTATTCTTGACTTACTTAACTGGACTCTAAAATATGAAGCAGCTGTCATAACTTCTTTATATCTCAAAGAGTGCTGTTTGTCATATGTTTTAAGACAGTAAGTGAGTGATTTATGAACTCAAGGCTTTTGCAATATCTGGTGCTGATTTTTGCAGTAAAGAGCTCATTCCATGGAAATATTGATGCTATCTGGCCATTGCAATAAGTGGGTTTATATACTCAGCATTGGTCAAATTTTCGCCATACCATTTTCTAATGCAATGCTGACCACCTTGTGATTTTTGCAAGGACTGAACATTTCAAAAGCATGTCATTCAATGGAAATATTATTGCAAAGACTAAAGTTTATCTTACTTCACATCACACTTTTTTTGGTTGCTTCTGTCTTTCTTTGGTGAATAGTCAAATAACAATACACTTATCTACTGCCTCCATTATGCTATAAATCAACTGATTTTCATCTGCTACTGCTCTGCATCTGTGAAACTAAGTGGATCCACATCTAAACCACACGATCTTCAGATTTTGAGTTTTGATCCTTGTCCCTTCCCCTTTGTGTTTTCCGTTTATATTGCCAGTCCAATTCGAGCACTGGCATCAAGTCTTCTACCCTTACTGTTTTATTCTTCCAAAGAGATCCATTCATTGGAAGTATAACAGCTGCTAACAAGTTATGTACCAAAGTTGTGTGTGTGTACATACATTACGCTACTCAACTACACAATGAAGGGCACAAAACAGTAATTGTTTGTGCACAGCATCAGTGCCTCATACAAAATATTTCAGGAGCAATAACAAACCACAACTTAAACTTCAACCATCACATTAATAACACTGAAAAAAAAAACTGTAAAAGCTTACTGCTATACACATCAGACCTTACCTACATGACCTATCTGTACTCTCTATAGACTAAACTCTACTATTTCAATCTCTGGTAGATGGTTAATCAATATTAACAAGTCTTCCAGAAGCAGTTCTTAAACAAACAAAAAAATTAAAACAGCTGTTATACGGTTGACAAATATGCAGTCAAGGCTACTTCTGGAATGCATTAGAATGACTTGAGCTTCAAAATCTGCCAGATATCCATCAACAAGAAGTAGTTGGCAAAACCCACTACAAACCTGGCAAGTATTCATGCATCACTAACCTCTCAGAACTTTATACCCCATTAAGAACTCTCTGACCCCTCGGTCAAAACTAACTCCTTGTAATAAAGTTAACTATACACTGTAACTGTTTTTGGAGCTTTTCTCCCCGGGCCTCCACTAAAAATGGGGTTCCAACCAGATGGAATATCCCACTCAACAAATATAACATAAATAAACACCTTGGATTCTTATTATGCTCTACCTCAGTATCTAAAATCTGGAACAACATCCAAACTGAAATATGTTCAATACCCAATCCCAAATTATTTCTTTTTAAACTAAATGAACTTCTCATAACCAAGTGGCACTGTCAATGTGTCATTCATTAAGACAATGACAATATTAACATTTAATAGTGTTCTAAGCAGAGCTTTTATCACCTGATTCGATTTATACATCTATTGCCTCTAAATTTTATCTAGAAGAGAAGAATACATACTATCTCTTTAACTTTTTACATGTCTTCTTCTTCTTTGCCTTCATTATTATAGTCCCCTCTACACTGGCATAGTCATTACCTAGTCTCATGCTTTCTCTATACTGTCTATATTCTATTAACTTTCTTTTTGTTTTTATTCTCAAAATTATCCTTGTCACTTATTTTTTATGGAGTAACTAACAATCTAAAACCTAGTTACTAAATGGAGAGTTGTATATCATATTTGTGGTATTTGGGGAAAAACAAGATAATTTGGTGAGACTATTTTTATAGTTCTGCAATTTTACTATATTCCTGTATTGGTTACAATAAGTGTGAGATTGATTTTACTACTTTCAGGGAAAACAGAAGAATATCATCAACAAATGAAACAATCCTGATGTACAAAATAAAATAAATAAAACCTATTATCCATTGACCTTGCAGATTTCTAGAAAAGTTTGAAAGACTGAATGAAGATATGTGAGGGACATCACCCCTGCCTATACCCTGTAGACATTTTTGTGGGTGGTGCTGTCCTCTTATATAAGCAGAAGTTCTATTATATAAGGTCTTTTCAGCCTGAATGCCATTATCAGGAAAAGCAAATTTTGATGAACATCACATTTTTTTTTTGCAAACTGTAGGGGAAAAAGAAGAGGCAGTGACATATTTTGTGTTCCCGGCTCAAAGATTTCTATTAGTTGCTGTCCTGAAATAAAAAAAAAAGGTCTGCTTTTTGGAAGGAAAACTATGATAAAACTAGGTATGATTTTAGGAGCAAAGATATCCTGCTATCAGTAAAGGTCCATATAGTCCAAACTTTGGTTTTCACATTTTTTCCCTAAATTTCTCCAACTCTTTTGGTTTTCTAATACCATGATGAGAATGGACTCCATTCCTAAGTAAAAGTACAATTAAAGTTCATGAAATTAGTATTGTTTCAATCTTTGATGTCAGCCAAAAGTGCTCTTTGCAGCACCAGCAATGTGCCCAGTAATGACTTCTTCTGCAATTCATATGGGATTACATGTACTGGTAACATATCTAAATACGATTGTAGATTCTTTTTTATAAGAGCAGTTGTTCCTACTATTATTGCAACTGTCTGGGTATCTTTCTTCCACTTTGTTCTCATTTCTACCTGCAGATCTTGATATTTTATGACTTTGTTCCCCTCTGTACGCAAGACACTGTAGTCACTGGCTGTGGAGATTTCAGTGATCAATGTTACTTTTGTCTTCTTTTCATGGACCACTATATCCGGTTTTCTAGCATATATCTTTTGAACTGTTGGTAATGGGTGATCCCATGTGATATAAACTTCATCATTTTGTATGATGCTTTGTGGCTCATGTTTCCAGTGTTTTTCAGCCACTTCAATACCATAATGTTTGCACAATCCTCAGTGCAACAGTCTTGTCACATTATTATGCCTTTCAGTATACAATCTTTCTGCCATTAGTATGTCACAACCAGCAACAAGATGTGTAATTGTTTCCAATTTGGTTTTACAAAACCTACATTTGCTGTTTCTCCCACATGTTCAATGGACTTTGTAAACCAGCATGTACATAGCCCACTGTCTTGGGCCGCCAATGTTAATCTTTCATCTCTTGGTTTGAATTCTCCTCTCCTTAACTATTCCTGCATTTGTTCCTGATCAACACGAGGTTCTTCCAGAAGTTTTCTATACTTGCAACTATATTTATGCATTTTCTACATTTTTTGCCTTCTCATCTGGTCCTTCAGCTTATATTCTTTCTTTTCTTTTTTGGCACATTCAGTCGCTGCCTGATTTTTTATCTACTTCTGGTTTGATTTCCATTCCTGCTTGACACAGATATGCTTCTGCTAGATTAAGCAGAGAAGTCATCTTAGATTTATTCTACTCATGTTTCAAAACTTTCACTACGTCTGGGTCTTGTGAAATCAGCAGATGTGTGGAGTCCCAGGAATCCAGATCTATACATGTAATAAATTTCAAGGAGGTCCATCCCTCTTTTGGAATGTGGAATATATAATTTTAGTATGCACTGATTTTTATAAATCATTTGGTGAGCATGAAGCATCCTTCTTGTTTTCCTGTCTAATCTCTCCAACACGTTTTGGGGCCAGTCAATCACTTCAAAACTGTAAGTTAGAACAGGAAGAGCAAATTGGTTTATAGCTTGGATTTTGTTTTTAGACGTCAACACTGTCTTCAGGATTAATTTAAGTTTTTTTAAAGTATTCCTTACTAAGTTTTATTCGCATTTGTTCATGTTTTATTGTTGATCCTTCATCAATCCCCAAGTATTTATACACTCCCTCTTGCTCAAGTTCTTTTATATCATGTTCTTGTCCCAAACTGATGTTTTCCTGGTGCTACAGTTTTCCTGCTTTAAAGGTTGCTTTTGCACATTTATCAAGACCAAATAACATTCTTATATCATCTGTAAAAGTTTTGACAACTTGCAGTTGTACTTTCCATTCCTCATCTGATGAGCTACACAGTATTAAATCATCTACAAAGAGAAGATGAGATGTCTTTACACTTTGCTGTTTTCTAGGATCCAAATTATAGCCATGGCCTAAGCTGTTAAGTAGACAGCTTAATGGGTTAAGGGCAAGGCAGAATAGTAGTGGTGACAAAGAGTCACCCTGGAATATCCCTCTTTGAATTTTTATCCCTGGGACAATAATTTGTCCTTTATCATGTCCTAATTGCAAAGTGGTCTGCCACTGTTTTATGGTCACTGTAATGTAGTCGATCAGTGTAGGGTGTATCTTATACATTTTTAAGCACTCTCTTGTCCATGAATGTGGGCTACTATCAAATGCTTTTTTGTAGTAATTCCATGCCATACTCAGATTCCTCCTCTTTTTACAGTTCTCCACTATGACTTTAAAAACAAATGATCCTTTGTTCCATATTACTTTCTTTTATTGCACTTTTGATCTACTGCCATAATTGAGTTTTCTTCTAAATGACTATAAACTCTGTCGGCATCAATTCCAGTGTATAGTTTATATGTTGACAGAAGGCAAGTTACTGGTCTATAACTTTTAGGGTAGCTTGTATGTTAACTCTTAAGTAGGAGCATTGATTTTCTTGTTAATAGCCAGGTTGGTGTCTGTTCAAGGTGTGCATATAAATAGTTCTTACTTATGGCTAAATCTTCATGCAGAGATGTTAATACTTTTAGCCAAAAGTTAGGTACTGCATCCGGGCCTGGTCTTTTCCAATTAGAGGCTTTTCTTAACTTTATTTCAATCTCATTGGCTGTTACTTCATCCCATTTCATATTCTGTACCTTTAAACTTCTTATTCTTTCGTTTACTTCTTCTATCCCTTTAACATCTTTGTTATGTTCCACATGATCTTCATAGGCACATCTATTTCTTCTTTTTGTGGAGGTCTTTCAACTTGTTTTACCTTGTTTCCCAATTCTCTATATAACTTTTTTGGGTCATCAATAAATTGCTTATTTTATACTTTTCCTTTATACTTATCTGAGTATCTTCTAAGTTTTTCCACCTGTGCTGAAATTTTTAGTTTGTTATTTGCAATAGTGCATGATAGATCCTGGTCTGTTCTAATACTATGCATTGCTTTTATCACATCTATCTTTTTTAATATTTTTATTGATCTATTCCCTCTTCTAAACTCTTCTAACAGTGACACTTCTTGTCTTAATTGCTTTATAGTTTTCTCTATTCGATACTTTCATGATGGTATTCAATTTCTCCCTTTCCTTCCCTCACTACCATGTGATCTTGTGGTAGAACTTTATCAGTTATTAATTTAGCTGCACAGTAATATATCCTGCTTACTTCTCTGACATTGCATGGATCTCTACGGACAGTCCTAATTACTGTGTTCATTTGTTTTATCAAACTTCTGACTTTTTTGTGTTTTATTGACCTTCTGCAGTCTGTTTCTTTCATGGATCTTAATATGTCTATCTATGTCGATTAAATCAAGCAACTCTTCCTTAGCTCATTTTCTTCTAAACTGAGGGCACATGTTTTGCTTTCCATTTCCTGTAGGCATTCTATAGAAAGTTCTATAGCATCTTCCTGTGGTACATTCTCTTCAATTTCATCCTGTTCATAGGCAGGTACTAGGCTATTGGCCCAAGGGCCTAAGTAAGCCTAGCCAACAAGGTTCCCTGGCTTATGCCACCCAAGAAAGTTATTGTTCTGTGCCCCTGTCAAGCAGAGCCACAGACATGATACCAAGGGAGTATTTTCTATTTCCCATCCACTCATCAAGATTTTTCTTGAAGAGTGCTAATGAGGAACTTTGCTTGATATAGATGGGTAGCTTGTTCCAGAGTATGGGAAGTCTCTGGGACAGGAATCTATCCCTCCAGCATGTCCTGTTTATTGTGGTGACAAGGTTTAGGTCCCTAGAGCATGTAGCTCGGAGGGATTGGGATTACTTTAAGTGTAGCATGTCCAACAGCTATGGGTTTGACATAGCTTTATATGTTAAGCAGAGATCACCTCGGAGTAGGCGATATGCTACGGAGTAAAGCTGGAGTTTTTTGAGATGATCAGTGTAGGGTATCTGTTTGAGGCCAGTAATCCTCTTTGTGAGGTACTTCTGTGGCCTTTCCAGCTGCTGCAGATGTCTTGTGAGGTCCATTCCAAAAGGGGTGTTGTACTCTATAATGGGTCTAATGAGTGCCAAGTAGAGGAGAACAATGACCTCTTTTTTTCGTGGATGAGAACCCTTTTGTGATGAGGTGTGCCACATAGAAGGATTTCCTGACTACTGTGGCAATGTGATTATCAAAGAAGAGACTACTGTCCACCTGGGTCCCAAGGTCTATTATCACACATTTGGTGTTAAGTAGACTGCCACCTATGTGGTAGTTCATGGGTAAAGAGTTTTTACAAAAGGGGATGACAATGGACTTTTTGGCATTGAGCTTGAGGCCATGGCTCTGGCACCAGGCATCTGTCTCAGTGAGGCCCTTCTGTAGGATGTCCACATCATTTGAGGACTCAACTATGGCTCCTAGTTTGCAGTCATCTGCGAACTTCATTAGCCAAAGGCCTTCTGTGTTAGCCTGTACTTCAGAGTAGTAGATACCAAACAGGAGAGGTCCCAGGACTGAACCCTGTGGTACTCCACTTGTCACTGGTTTGAAGTCAGATTTGTAGTCTTCAACCTTTACAGTGTGGGTTCTGTCAGTGAGCCAATTGGCAACCCATCTTGTGATGTAGGAATTTATACATAGTTTAGTGAGTTTAGCTATAATTCCAGAAAGGGGGATGGTGTCGAAAGCCTTGGCAAGGTGAAGTTAGGCTGTGCGAACCACCTTACCCTCATCTATGGCTTTGGTGACTGCCTCAAAGAAGTTAATCAGGTTCAGGAGGCATGATCTGCCTTTAAGAAACCCAAACTGGGTGGGGTCCAGAGTTAGGAGGCTACCAATGTCTTTGTTTATGAGTTCCATGGTGATATGCTCCATGGCCTTACAGACCAGGCCCATCAGGCTAACAGGGCGATAGTTCCCGGGATCAGTGGTGGCTCCCCCTTTGTGGAGTGGGATAACTGTTGCTGTGCGCCATTCAGTGGGCACAAAGCCTGACATGAGGCTACGATTGAAAATGGTGCTTAGGTGTGGAGCCAGTTCATTCTGAAGTCCATGTAAAACGCAGCCTAGGATGTTGTCCAGTCCCATGGATGCTGTGTTTTTGGCTTTAGAGAGTGCAGCATTTACCTATGAAGTTGTGATTACAGGGACTTTGCATTCTTCTTGTATAGACATGGGCCCTTTAGAGGTGAGACATGGGTAAAGTTAGCAATGAACCTATCTGCCAGGAAGTTGGAAATATCAGCTGGTTCTGTAATTTACATGCCGTTTTGCTGTAACTCAGTGCAGATCTGGGTGTTGCCATTCAAATTCTTGTCATAGCTATAGAATGCTTTGTGGTTGCCCCTATAATCAGTGGTTATTTTATTTTGGTAGCTAGCTTTGAAGGATCTTATAAGGGATCTCATCTTCTTACTAAGGCTGACCAGGGAGCTCCTCCACTCATGGAATTTTACTCTCTTTTGCAACCGTTTCTTCCTTCTGTTGTAGAGTTTGTTTATGGCAGGGGACCACCAGATTGGCTTCCTTTTTTTTGGAGGACAGCATCTTGGTTCTGTTTGGGATAGCACAATCCATACACTTGTGTAAGTGCTTATAGAGTTAATTTGTGTAGGATTCAACAGTCGTAACTGTATTGTCTATCTGCATGAGTGTCATGAAGTTTGCTACTTCTGTCTTAAGAAGCATGAAGTTGGCTTTGGAGAATTTTTTTACCATGGTTTCCTTACTGGGGGGAGGGGGTGGGATGTGGATATATAGGGTGATTAGCTTCTGGTCGGATCTGACCAACGAGGAGTTGACTTCAGGTGTGGAACACCAGTCACTCGTGTTGGTAATGACTAGGTCTAGGATATTGTTGCCCCTGGTGGGGGTGTGGATAAGTTGATCCAGGGCATTGTAATTTGTGAATTCCAGAAAGTGTTGAGTGAAGGAGTTGGTACATGAGTAGTTTTCCCACTTAATGATGGGGTAGTTGAAGTCACCCATTATTAGGGTGTTTGGTTGAACCCTAATGTTTTTCAGTATATCAAGAAAAGATGACTGGGAATCCTGGGGCATGGTGGGGATCTGTAGCAAGCTACAATTTGGATTTCAGTTTAGTCCAGAGCTAGTTCCACTTGGATAACCTCGGATGCATTATGCTGAGCAACTAGCCTGGAGGTGTGGATATCCTTAATGAATATGGACACATCTCCGCCTTTGGTGTTTTGGTCCAGGTTAGATGACCGAAAAATGTGGTATGAGTTATAGCCTGGTAATGCAGGGGTGCTTTCTGGAACCTTGACCCAGGTCTCAGTCACTGCACAGATATCAATATTCTCCATTTTAAGGAGTGCCTCGAGGGAGTGCATTTTGAGATTTAGACTTCTAGCATTCAGTAGCATTGCACTCAGTTTTTGCTTGCCTGTTCCTGTTTTGGTGGTAAATTTGTCATTTGAGCCTTGTCTAAAAAAGGCACTATAGGGGCGGCAAGAGCCTTAGCCAGTATCCAGAATCCCAGGGGTAACAGGTGCAAGCCATTTCTGTCAAAGCATCGTGATCTGTCGACCATGTCGACCGAGGCAAACAGATACTGAATTCCCTTAGTGTGACACCAGAAGCTTAGGCAATTGTTGAAGTCAATCATTTTGTCCTTGTACTGCAGTATCATTATGGGCAATGGCAGGATGCTGCTCAGGGCTAGGGTCATACCTGCTGGGCTACAAGACTGGAGAGCTCTTCCATGTCTCTTTTCATGTAGTCCAGGGAGGTACATCTCAGGTCATTCGCACAAACATGGACAATGACAGAGTCATATTTCTACTTGTTGTGGAGTGACCTGAGTGCATGGGTTATGTGGAGGATCCTGGTACCTGACAGGCAGCTGACAGTGACCTTCTCCTTGTTTAGTCTGGTGAGTGGGACATCAGTGTGCCTGACTATAGAGTCACCTATGACTAGTGTGTTGGGTATCTTGTTTTGTCTTATGGGATGTGGTTGAGTGGCACACTGAGTCTGTGAGCTATGTGTCATTTGGGTTGTGTTGGGGGGGTGGAGATTACCTTGTGTTTCTGCTTTGGAGGTCTCTGTTGCTTGACCAGATTATAATTGAGAGCCTCTGCAAATGATTTTGTGCTTCTATGTGTGGATTTTTGTAGTGTAGGTTTATTGGGACTATGGGATGAGTGTGGTGTGGTGCAAGTGTTTACCTTCTCCTCTTGACTGTCAAGTTCAGTCTTAGTTAGAGAGAGCTTTACCTCCAGTTTGGCTAGATAAGTGCATCTCTCACAGGTTATAGTGTTAGATGGTAGGAGGAGAGGGTTGTCTTTGTACATGAGGCAATTGCTAAATTGCCCCAAGATGCCCAGATTCATCAGATAGACAGGAGAGAACACTGGGAGCTGAATCTTGGACATGCCTGAATAAAAAAAGTGAGGAAAGTGATTACAAGAGCTGTTTTTCCTAAGCAAGTGAGGAAAGTAAGTACTAAAACGGTTTTGCTCTAGGTAATGAGGAAGGTTGAGTGCTGTAGTAATTTGTCACTTATTTAGTGCTTACAACAAGTTCTGAACAAGTGCGGAGCATGAATAAGCATATTCAAGTTCTAAAACTAAGAATCTGTGTCTGAACTAGACTAGTTACAGGAAAAGTGCAAATGCGGGCTTTTAAATCAGAAAGTTGAGAGAGATGGAAAAACTGCCCAAACGGCCAGTAACTACAATTTCTGGGTCAGGACCACTCCTTATGGTAAGAGCCGCCCTCTCCAAAGCAAAAAACACAGCATCAATGGGACCAGACGGTGCCCCAGGCTGCGTCCTACATGAAATCCAAGAAGAGCTAAACCCAAACATAAAACTACTGTTCAATCTCAGCCTTACTACAGGCTATGTACCCAAAGAGTGGCGTACAGCAACAGTGGTCCCTCTCCACAAAGGTGGTGCCTCAACGGATCCTGGAAACTATCGCCCCATAAGCTTGACTAGCTTGGTCTGCAAAGCTATGGAAAGGATCATCATGGACCTCATAAATAAAGATATTGGGGACCTACAGACACTGGATCCTACCCAGTTCGGCTTTGTTAAGGGCAGATCATGCCTCTTAAACCTGGTCAATTTCTTTGAAACAGTCACCAAAGTTATTGGCTAGGGGAAGGTGGTCCACACAGCCTACCTGGACCTCGCAAAAGCCTTTGATACAATACCCCACTCGGGCATTATAGATAAGTTCACCAGCTTAAATATAAACCCCTATGTCACTAGATGGGTTGCAAACTGGCTCAAGGACAGAACCCACATGGTTAGAATTGCTGGAGCCATGTCAGACTCCAAACCAGTTACAAGTGGCATCCCACAAGGCTCAGTCCTGGGACCTCTCTTGTTCAGTATATATTTCTCGGAGGTACAGGCCAACACAGAAGGACTGTGGCTGACCAAGTTCACAGATGACTGCAAACTGGGTGCCGTAATCAACTCTCCAGCCGACACAAGCATCCTCCAAAAGGGCCTCATAGAAACAGACAACTGGTGCCAGAGCCATGGCCTCAAGCTAAACGCCAAAAAGTGTATAGTCATCCCCATTGGCAAAAACAAAGTGTCCACAAATTACCACATAGGTGGTAGTCCATTAAGTACAGAAGAAGTAATTAGTGACCTGGGGACCCAAATTGATAGCAATCTCTCATTTGACAACCACGTGGCCAAAGTGGTTAGAAAAACATTTTATATAGCCCACCTAATCATGAAGGGATTCACATCTAGATCAGGGGAGGTCATCATGCCTCTTTACTCATCCCTCATTAGGCCCATAATTGAGTACAATGCCCCTTTTTGGATGTACCTTACCAGACACCTGCAGCAACTGGAAAACCCCCAAAGGTACCTCACCAAGATGATCAAAGGGCTCAAACGGATGCCATATGCTGCCCGGTTAAAGAAACTCCAGCTCTACTCAGTGGCATACCACCTGCTCAGAGGCGATCTGTGCCTAACATATAAAGCCATGTCCAACCCGGAATTAATGGACATGCTGCACCTCAGAAAATCCAAATCCCATTGAGCTATGCGCTCGAGAGACTTGAACCTCAGCACTGAAATAAATAGGACATGCTGGAGGGACAGATTCATAACCCAGAGGCTCCCTACACTCTGGAATAAAATCCCAGTCCAGGTTAGGCAGAGTCCCTCATTGACTCTCTTCAAGAGGAATCTTGATGAGTGGATGGGAGATCGTAGGTTTACCCTGGGTATCACTTCTGTGTCCCTGTTAGACAGAGGCACAGTATACTAACCTCGAAAAAGGGCATAGCAAAATTAATTTAAAATGGGTGGCAAAAGCCAAACACACTCTGGCTAGGCATATAAATGCCCTAGGGCAGATAGCCTAGTATGAACCTATGAACCTATGAACCTACGATAGGTTACTTAGTGCTTACCACTCCCACTGATAAGCTAGAAGGCTTCCCTCCAACACAGAAAGGCTTGGGGGGCTCAGAAGCTTACAAACAGTCCTGGATACAGCAAATCTGTATCTGGACTAGACTAGTTACAGGAAGGGGGGGGAAACAAGTGCAAATGTGGGCTTTTAAATCAGGAAGTTGAGAGAGATGGAAAAACTGTCCAAACAGCCAATAACTACAATTTCTGGGCCAGAAACCATTCCTTATGTGGTAAATAGGTTACCTAGTGCTTACCACTCCCACTGATAAGCTAGCAGGCTTCCCTCCTACACAGACAGGCTTGGGGGGCTCAGAAGCTTACAAACAGTCCTGGATATAGCAAATCTGCATCTGGACTAGACTAGTTACAGGAAAGCCAGAAATCATGCATACATTTTTTGTTTGTTTGTTTGTTACAGTAAAGCAAAACACAGGGAGACTCTAGCAATTTTTTTTTTGTAAAGGGAAGGAGAGAGGAGAAGCAGAAGATAATTCAAGGTTAGGAAACTAAGTGGGTTGGCCTTCTCAAATGTTCTCTCTGTATTAGGTAGAATGAGCTAATGACACTAGACTGGGAGGAATGTCCCAGATCAAATTTAAAGTAGGAGTAGGCAACTGCAAAGCCACCAAGTATAACAGCAAGACACCGACAGGGAAGGAGGGTGGGGAACAATACTAAAGCTACTAGCCTACACTCTTTTAGACAGTAAACACTACAGAAATGTTTATCACAGCAGTGAGCCACAAAATGAAAGTTTTAAAGAGAAAAAAGGAGCAAGGAGACTCTACAGAATGCGTTTAACTGTAAACAAATCAGTTATATGATACACTCCTTGGCAGGAAATTAGAACAAACAGATAGGTGCTTAACAAGTTGAGAAAATTTCCCATTAATACCTTTCACACAGTGAAACTAGATAAAAAGCTTTACAAGCAGTGTGACAGTAAAAACCTTATTTATCAGGCCCTGTAAGGTAGACAATTTTAGTTTAACCATGCAGATTAGTTAATAGCAATAAAATACAGTAAAATGTATGCAGCAGGTAATACAAAGTGCTATATATAAATTGCTAGAAGCAATAACTAGTAAAAATAAGCAAAAAAATAAATAAAATAAAACAGGATACTTATTGTTATATATCTCAGATCAGAGTTGTAGTCAACGACCCTCCTCCACTCGGCTCAGTGTTTATAGACAGAAAGCCTCTCAAAGTTAGTGCTTAAATACCAGAAGATACAACCTTAAACAACTTTTTTAAAAAAAGCTCAAAAGAATCAATGAGTGCTTACTCCAAGCCCTAGACCCTCCAACGTCCACCAGCCAGCAGCCAATCAACACAAACCTGCCACAAAGGTAAAGAAAGGCTTCTGCTAATTCAAGATGGTCTAGTCATGTGCTCAGAACAACCACTGCAAAAACAAGCAGGCCCAGAGACAGTAAATCTGAACTGGGACAATACTAAAGCTAGTAGCCTACACTCTTTTAGACAGTAAACACTACAAAAATGTTTATCACAGCAGAAGAACAGCAGTGAGCCTCAAAATGAAAGTTTTAAACAGATAAAAGAGCAAGGAGACTCTACAGAATGCTTTTAACTGTAAACAAGTCAGTTATATGATACACTCCTTTGCAGGAAATCAGAACAAACAAATAGGTGCTTAACAAGTACAGAAAACAGTGAAACTAGCTAAAAAGCTTTATAAACAGTGTGACAGTAAAAGTCTTATTTATCAAGCCCTGTAAGGCAGACAATTTTAGTTTAACTATGCAGATTAGTTAACAGCAATAAAATACAGTAAAAAGGATGCAGCAGGCAATAAAAAGTACTATATATAAATTGCTAGAAGCAATAACTAGTAACAATGAGAAAAAAAAAAACAGTATACTTATTGTTATATATCTCAGATCAGAGTTGTAGTCAACGCCCCTCCTCCACTTGGCTCTCTGTGTATAGCTATCTGTTTCTCTGTCATATGGGAACTCTAACCTATCACTCCTCAACATTGACTGCATCAGAATTTCCACAGTTTCCTGTTCCTTCCTTTGCTATCCAGCTTCAAGTGAATGTTTATACTGGTTTCCTGTGGAAGGATCCAAAATATCTTCATATGGTACCTGACCAATTGCTTCCCATTCCACTGGTTTACCCTTAATTTGGATAGCCATTGCTCTAACATGTTGTGGTGCTTTCTGAATTAGATTTTCTACACTGGATCCTTCACTTCACAGGTAATCCATAACCTCAATCTCTATTTCTTTAACTTCACCATTACTAATCTCCTTTTCTACTTTTCCTCTTTGTCTTCTTATTTTTTGTATTGTAAAGTATTCCATGTCCAATCCCTTTACCTGCATTTCTCTTTAAATATCTGTGGTGCTGCTCTTTTTGTATTGGTTAATTTTGCTTTTTCCTTTGCATAAATATTATACCATATTATATCTCTTTTTCTTTCCCATGTCCATATTTCCTCTTTAGATGTCTCCTGATCTTCCTGATTTTCCTTACTTTGGGGACTCATACAATCATGCTGTGATATAACCTCTGTTAGATCTTCTACACCAAATCCTTCACTTCTCAGGCACTTTATAACTTCAACTTCTATTTTTTTAACTTCTACTTTACTAATCTTTTCCAAATTCCCTCTGTGATATTATTTTTTTATTGTGAAATTTTCCATATCTGGATGCCTTTGCCTGTATTTCTCTTTGAATATCTTTGGGGCTACCTTCTTTATATTGATTAATTTGGCTTTCACCTTTGCATAAATAGTAATAAATAGTAGTAAAAGCTGGAAGGTAGATTAGAAGCATGGCTGAGCACCATAAAACTGATGTTTTTGAACTGCAGTGATGGAGAAAACTTGAGTGTTCTATTCACTGCAGGAAGACTGAGTCAGCCAATATGTAAGGAAATAAATCCAGACACTTCATAAGAAGATCTAGTAGCAAAACTAAAACTGAATACTTTGTCAGCATTATGAGAAGACAGGAATTACTAGAAAAAATGATGCTTGGAAAAATCAAAGGCAAAAGATGAAGAGGATAATGCAGGTTAGAAAGAAAGGAAAGCATTACTGTTATAATTAATATTTAGCTCCAAAGGTTTATAGTTAAGTACTAGGCTAGCTGCCTTTGCAGGCAATTTTAAGCCCAGACAACTTCCCTTTTTCTGCTTGAAATACCCTGTTCCAGATTAACATTACCCATTACATGGTCATAAATTACACATTACCTCTAATGAGAGTAACTGGGCTCATAGCATAGATAATTTGAGGGGACCCATGCATGGAATAAAGAATTTAGTCCATTAGTAGTATGGGGGGGGGGTCCTCATGTAAATTTTCTATTCCCAACAAAACTAACTTAAAGAATCCTCAAAAACAAAAGTTTATTACATGCAAAGCTTTCTTTTTTGAAAGGGGTTATGATAATATCATCATAGAGGAGATTTTAAGGGAGGTACTTAGGAATAGAACCAATTTGTCTAAACCTATTTTTCAAGCAGGACAAAGTCTCAAGATAGGAAACATAAATACAAATATGGTTAGATACTGTCAAAGGAAAAAACTTCAAAGACCAATACACGTAAGGTTCAGATAAGGCACATTTAATAACTTGCTGCAAGGAGACAAAAACATGCAAATACAGGATTTTGCCTAACTACTAACAGGAAGTATGCTATTCTTATACTGTTCTACAAGACATTGCCTTCTGTGGTTGACGTAATCAAACACAACTTTCAGTATTGTTCTACAGCAGATTTTACTCAGTTTTTCTGCTGACATGACTGGATTTATGAAAAACATTTTGAGAAAAACAACCTGGCCTTGGTGGGCTCTAGCCCGTTACAAGCTTCTATTGTATAGTTCTAATACATGTGTTACATTTCAAGGTATTTTTCTAGCTTTGACACAAGCAAGTGCTGACTGCAGTTCATATTTTCAAGCAGTCTTTGTTCTGATTATCTATAGCTTCTGCAGCTGTGTATTTTCTCACAGCACAAGCGGAACTCCTTGTCTAGGTTTCATACATCTATTCATTATTTTCCTGACACAAGCAGAAATTATCTGCTTCCCTGTAAATTTCCAAAGCATAAGCAAAGATTATAGCTGCGCAGATTTCATGACAATACAAGGTTAGAAAGCTTCTACAATTCGTACAGATTTTATGCAGTGTGAAATAGAATAAATGTGTTAACCCTTTTCAAGCCTTAAATGCACTAAGCGTATTACTAATACATACACTAATACATATTTTTCTGACATTTCCCCCCTTTTAATACTTTTATTCTACTTTCAAAATAAGCATAAACAGTTTTTTTTTCTTCTCCTAACCAATTCCCACTTAGGATTTGCAGTTAAGAGAGTCATTCAATTTAAACTTATTAAAGCATTTTCAATCTTTTAACAGTTCTTCAAACTCAGTACTTTGATATAAGGTTTCAGAAACTGACATGTCTATAAAGTCTTTAATCAGTCTTTTCAAGCAGGGGATGCCACAGCAAACATATACTCCCAGTAGGATCATTCCTACACAAATAGCAATCAGAATGTTCATTAGGATAGTACCCCACCCCCAAACCATTTCTGGAAAAAGTCCTTCAGTGGGTTGGGTCCTGGTTTGGTCTTGTCCGACACTTGCTGAATTACCTCAAGGTGATTGTCTATCTCGTGTTTATGGACAGGAATATATGAACAGCACTCCTCCTGGATTAAAGTGCAAGTACCACCACTTGCCGCTAGGGTGAAGTAAGGTGAAGTCGAGAGCCATGTGGTTTTGAAGCACTACAGTTCTCATGGCATTCAGTTCATCAGTCACCAATTTGAGAGCAGAAAAAGTTGCATTACTCATTACTTTGAGAAGTTTAGATAGATCAGTTTTGTTGCCCCATATGCTGGTAATATGCCTGCCCACGATATAACAGTATCACTCAAGTCCTTGTGTGTCAGTCCATCGCCTATAGAATGATGGTTTTTCCAGCGTGCATCGATTTGCCCCACTGGATTTACAGGTTTCTTGACGGGTTTCTTGTGGAACTCTCGGACATTCCGAATTTTTCCTTGAGGCAAAACTGCAGTGTGTCGTATGGCCGGAACCAGGTAGCCCAAAAAAACAACTGCCGGACCAATTCTCAGGTAACCACTTGTATGCCTTTCTGCCACATACAAAATAACAATCCTCTACTTTAGTAGTAACTTTACTATGAATATACACTTGTCCTGCATGAAACATTTTTCTATCAATTATAGACAGTTGTTTATAGAGAACAGAATTATGTTTTGCTTCATCAATTGTTTTTTGCATCAATTCAAGAAATGAATCATAGTTTGTATTACAATAAGAACCTGCAATGTTAGCTTTAGTGTAACATTTATAAGGAACAGTCACATTGCAATTGCTCCAACCCACCTGAACAGTAGCATTTTTATAAAAACACACAGTTCCCTTTTGTGGAATAGACAAGTGCAATGCTATTTTATCTTGTGATGTAACAGTTGAGGTATCATAAATCAAGTTTTCCCAGGTCTCGTTGACCCCTAGGGGGACTGTAGTCATTAATAACCCCCGTATGCTGTCGGCAAAGCTGTGCAAATCCAGCAATTGGAAACATTGAAAGTCTCAGCATACACATATTTAATTGCCTGGTAAGTGTTGAAGTTTGGGTGCCAGTCTATGAGTAGCGCTTCATGTTTATTCAGTTCAGTTTGTGTGGCTGGAAAAAGGAATGGCCACAACAAAAAGATTATTGTCACTACTACAGTTAACAGGATGATTATGCAATAATTCTGAGGAAATGGTAGTTCTGCATTCCTGTTTTTTTCTGGATTCTATCATTTTTGCTCTTGACATGTGACAAGATTTTTGTCCAGTTCAAAGTTCTTAACTAGTTTGCAGTACGTCAGGTGGATCCACGAGGCATGCTCTGTGATCTTGACTGCAGTGGGTGTTGACAGAAGCACTTGATATGGACCTTCCCACTTTGGTGATGTCCAATTCTTCTTTTTTATTGTCTTCACCCAGATCCAGGTTCCTGGATCCACTGCCACTTCTGATGGTCTGGTTTGTTCTTTATCTGAAACAGAATTTGACTGCAACAGATGTTTAGAATTCAACAAATTTCTCATATACTCTGCTAGTGTACAGTCGGCTTCCTGGTCTGCGGGCATGAGAAGTTTCCACTGAGGTATATAATAAGCCCTTCCAAATAGTTTCTCAAAAGGAGTCAATCCTTTTGCATTCGGAACAGTTCTCATGCTCAACAGTGCCAAGGGCAGACAGTACACTCAATTTATCTTTGTTTCTGCTATTAACCTTCTTAGCTTACTCTTTAAAATCCCATTATGCCTCTCAACTAACCCTGCAGATTGCGGATGACATGCACAATGATTCTTTAAAGAAATGCCAAAATGCTTACTTAGCTGTTGTATGGTTTGGTTTACAAAGTGTGTACCGTTGTCACTGTAGATCCTTTCCGGAATGCCGAATCTAGGGATGATTTCTTTAATGAGGATTTTTGCTACAGTAACCGCATCTGGATTTTTAGTCAGAAAGGCTTCCACCCATCTGGAAAACATATCTATAATGACAAGACAATACTTCTTATTTTCACATTTGTTCAATTCTATGAAATCCATACAGATAGTATGAAATGGATACGGTGGTGTAGGGAAACTCCCTTGCTTGGGCTTTAATGCCCCTTGTGTATGATGTTTGTTACAAATGTGGCGCATTAAACAAAATTTTTTAGAGTAGTTTAAGAATTCATATGTCGAGAACACTCGGTTCACCAGCTGTACCATCCCCCCTGTTGAGACATGGCATTGCCCATGGCTCAACAAAGCTGCATATCTAAACAAGTTAGATGGTAATATCGGCTTCCCTTCTTCACAGATGTAAAGCCCCTTTTTGAGAATTGCTCCTCGTCTTACCCATCTTTGTTTTTCAGCCTGCGTAGTAAGTGTCTGCATTGTCTTTAACATTTCTAAGTCTAAAATCTCAGAGGGTTGTAATTCCTCATGCAAAAGAAATACTTCTGAAGCTGCCTGTTTTGCAGCTGTATCAGCTCTTGCATTACCTTTTGAAATCCTATCCTGTTGCTTGGTATGAGCTGTGCGTTTACAAATAGCTACTTTCTGAGGTAACTGAATAGATTCTAAAAGATCTAAAATAAACTGTGCATGATTGATTGGTTTGCCAGTAGATGTTATCATTCCTCAATTTTTCCACTGTTGTGCAAAAACATGTACAGTAGAAAAAGCGTACTGGCTGTCAGTAAAAATGTTCACACATTTACCCTTTGCTAAGATACATGCCCGTGTCAAGGCAATCAATTCTGCTGCCCATGCAGATAAATTGTGTGGTAAAGGTTTTGCTTCTATAATCTCAGTATCAGAAACTACTGCATATCCTACTAGGTTCTGTCCTGCAGGACCTCTTTTGCACGAGCCATCCACGTAGTATGTCACCTCGGCATCATCCAAGGGAACATCAGTGAGATCTTTTCTAGGCAGTGTCTTTTGCTCAATCACCTGCAGGCAGCTGTGTGGTGTGCCATCTGCAGGGGTTGGGAGCAAGGTAGAAGGGTTCAAAGTCATGCATCATTCAATTGTCATATGAGGTTGGCTCAACAATATAGTCATACAGGAAAGATGCCTAGCAGGGGAAAGATATGCTACCTTTTCTTGCAGTAAAATAATCGTGACTGCATGAGCCACTCTCAAAGTGAGAGGGTGGAATAAAACTACTGAGGCCGAAGCCTGTACTGCCATTGCAGCTGCAACTACTGCTTGTACACAGTGGGATAAAGACCGTGCCACTGGGTCTAGTTGTGATGAATAATAAGCAATAGAGCGTTGCTTGTCCCCATGCTGCTGTGTTAACACTGATGTCATATATCCTTGCTTACAATCTACAGTTTGGAAAAAACGTTTATGATAGTTTGGTAATCCTAAAACTAATGAGGATGCTATTAACTGTTTCAGTTTGCAGAAAGCAGATTCTGATTCTGGTGTCCATTGTAACAAATCCTGTGCTGCCATAGGCTTTTTATATATCAGGTTAGTCAGCGGTGCAGATTCCAAGGCATAGTTTGGAATCCAGCTCCAGCAAACATTAGTCGTACCCAGGAAGGACATCATTTCCTTCTTAGTAGTGGGTTTTGGTGCTTGCAAAATTGCTATTTTTCTGTCCTCATCTAATGTCCTACCCTCTTTGGATATTACATATCGTAGGTATTTAACTTGTTTTTTCCAAAGCTGCAGTTTATTTTTGTTTATTTTATGTCCTTCAGTGGCTAAAAATTGTAATAGCGCTATGGTATCTTCTTTGCAATCTTGCTGGGTGGGGGTTACCAGCAGGATATCATCACCATAAAGTAAAATCTGACTGCCTCTCAGTGGGGTAAATCCTGCCAAATTGCTTGCCATTTCTTGTGAGAATATCATTGGACTTTCACAATATCCCTGTGGTAGTCACGTATATGTATACCTTTTCCCCTGAAATGTGAATGCAAACCAATATTGGCTGTCAGGGTGTATCAGTATCAAAAAGAACGCATTTCTGATATCTACCACAGAAAAATATTTCTGTTGAGGTTTTAAATCATTTAACAGGATGTGTGGGTCTGGCACGTAGGTGCCCTTGGTATTACTGGGTCATTTACAGCTTGTAAATCTTGGATGATACGCCATTCTCCATTTGCATTCTTAACAGGAAATAAGGATGTGTTACATGGTGAATCAGGAGATTCCACCAGCACCCCTTCCTTAAGTAAAGCTGCTATAATAGGTTTGATTCCTACCTCTGCATCTTTTCTTAAGGGATACTGTCTTTTCTGTGATCTAAATGCTGACTTTGGCATGATAGTAACTGGTCCCGCTGTATGAATAAGTCCTACATCTGACTTTCCTGTTGACCAAAGAGTTTCTGGTATATTCTGTAAGGCATTCTCTTCCTCCTTTAATAGGAGTGCTAATCAACTGTCCTTGCTAGACTGCAAGCGCACGGCTGAGTGGGTCTGAGTTATCCAATTCAACTTCTGCATTTGTATTCCCTGTTTTGACAGTTCTAACTCTGTCTGCTTTTCCCATCTCGTGACTTTTTCTCCTATGTCTACCCATTTTACATTCTTGTCCTTAGTTAAGCTAACCTGTGGTAATCGATTAGATTTATAGAGTGCAAAGAACTCCTGGGGCAATGAACAGCTGGCTACACTGTTCCCTTCCATGTCCCAGTACAGATTACGTAATATCAATCTGTTTGCACGATTTCTAAACAATTCTTGCTCATATTCCTTATCAGGTCTTGGTGTGTTACAATAATACAGAGTACAGTGCAACAAATGTTGTTAATCAATGTCAAGGGAGGGGAACTTGCTCATGGCTACATTCATCAACTCTTTGGTCACTGCCCCTGGACCAGTCGTAACTAAGTCCTGGCTGTACAAATAGAACATTTCACCCTCCGATTGCACTGCAAAGGTATCAATTTGTCACTGTGCTTCCATACCCTGCATAGTCAGAACTACTGCTATACCAAATAGCTGCATAAGGTCTCTGCCCAAGAGGTTTACTGGACATTTTGTGGAAACAACAATTTTGCTTTTCTGGGTCAATCCTGAAACAGGATTAGTTATTGCAATATTATGGGAGAGGGGCTCCCGATACAGCTGTCCATTAGCTGCTTTCACTAGTATGTAATCAGGTGACTCTGAATTCTCTGGCAGTTTGGAGGGATGTATCAGGGTCCTTGATGCCCCTGAGTCACACAAGAATTTGACTTCCCTCCCTTCCACCAAGAGTGTAACTTCTGGTTTTGTGTCTGCTAAATAGAGCTCTAAGCTCAGTAAAGCTAAATCCAATATTTCATTTTCTTCACTATCCGTAATTTCCTGCACTTCCTCTATTTCTTCTGTCACATCCTCTACTCCTTCTATCACATTCTCATTTGTCCTCTCTCCGCAATCCCCTTCTAGTGATTCTTGACTATCATATAGTCAGTCCTCACCCTCCTTGTCTTCCGTGGTTGCCGTCTTGTTTTTCTTGCAATCCCTTGCCAAGTGTCCCTTTTTACCGCATTTAAAACATTCACCCCTTTTCTTTTGCCCTTCAAAGTCCTCTGATCGCTGATCAGATTGTTTGTTTCTCTGGGCATTTCTCTTTCCCTTTTTCCTGGACTGTACTACATAAACTTCTGCTCCATCATCTACAGAAAATACTTGGGCTTTCTTTTTCCTTTTGCTATTAAAATGCCTTTCGGCATGCTTAGCATATTCAAGTAATGACTGTAACCTGCTTGTACGATGATCTACCATGTGCTTTGTAATAAAACTGCTTATGGGTGCAATGCTGCCTTTCAAAAATGCATTCTTTAACTGCTGCTCATATGGGGAATCTTGTGTCTGATCTTCAGGAACCTGCATTCCACAATGGTTATTAAAACATTCTAACAGTCTGGCATAATATCTGTCAATAGTTTCACCTTCTTGTTGGATGCATTGATTAATGCAAGTCCAGTCTGCCCTAGGCTTCCATTTCTCAGAGATTCAGTCTGTAAGACCTTTCACTCTGTTGTCTAACTCTGCACTGCTATGTGGGAGGGGTCTGAGCGCAGCGTCACAGGGATTCCAGTTGCCACTAATCATGTGCCAATCTGGTCCCACAATTTGTCTGACTACTTTTTCTGCCTCTTCTCCGTTTAAAGTATAACTTAGCCTCATTCCTTGTGAATCTTCTAAGAACTTTTTGAAATTAACTTTTGGATGGGGAATTCCCTCAGTGGCTTTCCGGATATCTTCCGGAGTCCAGGGTCTATACACTAGAATAATTGGGTCCTGACCTTCTTGCCCTGCCTGAGGATTTGGTACTTCTATAATTGGACATATTTCTTCTTCACTCATAGATTGTGAATTCCTACCCATTTGATATAATTCAATGTCCCCTTTTGAGTTACCTGCCCATGTTCGAGATCTGGTCTCGATGGGATCTCTAATAAACGGTTTTGCTTTCATAATGTCTCTATTTTCAGTGACAGCAGGATATCGTGGGAGTGGACTAACCTGTTCACGTGCTTCATATTCTTGTAAAGGAGGCGGAGGGGCTGATGCTATTACTAAGTTATTGTCCTCCTTATCTAAAAACATTTCTTTTGATTTATTATTCTTTTGTTCCCTACGGTTTACCTCCTCAATCCGAGGAATTCCTAATTGGCGCTGCTTTTTTACCCGACCTTTAGAATCGGTTTTAAGCTGTTTGACAAGTTTGATAAGCAAGGATATTTCTAATTTACCATCAAATTCATACTTATTAACCCACTTTGAGTAGCATTTAATATTATCAGCATGCTGTGACTGCATGTATTTTGCGTCTTTGGTTAACGGCGGATTTTGGGGTCTTTTTGTGCAATTATTACCCCTTTTTAATCATTACGTAACTCCTTATTTTTAATGTGGTACCACAGATTTTGTTATAGTCTCTTCAGAATGACTGCCTACCTATTCTTTTTCCCTGATCTATGACAAGACAGTAATCTTTTCTGTCCCTGACTTGTAAAAATACATTCCTGAAAAAAACAATACAAATCTAGTCCCTGATCTAAAACAGAAAAAAAAGGTAGATTCACTTTACCTGAGCCTTCGTGATTGATCACCTGGTTGGCGAAAAACCCGTCCTTCAGTCGCAGATCAGAAAGTGGCTGGCCTCTTTTGTACGACAATTCAGTCGGAGGGCTTTTCAAAATAAGAAGAACCAATGTGGTTTCTTCCCCGTACGGTTTCAAGCCACATGGCCTGTCTGATCTGAGGCGAAGTGAGGGTCTCTGGTCTGAATGACCAATCTGTCAAAGGAAAAAACTTCAAAGATGAATACACATAAGGTTCAGATAAGGCACATTTAATAACTTGCTGCAAGGAGACAAAAACATGCAAATACAGGATTTTGCCTAACTACTAACAGGAAGTATGCTATTCTTATGCTGTTCTACAAGACATTGCCTTCTGTGGTTGACGTAATCAAACACAACTTTCAGTATTGTTCTACAGCAGATGTTACTCAGATTTTCTGCTGACATGACTGGATTTATGAAAAACATTTTGAGAAAAACAACCTGGCCTTGGTGGGCTCTAGCCCGTTACAAGCTTCTATTGTATAGTTCTAATACATGTGTTACATTTCAAGGTATTTTTCTAGCTTTGACACAAGCAAGTGCTGATTGCAGTTCATATTTTCAAGCAGTCTTTGTTCTGATTATCTATAGCTTCTGCAGCTGTGTATTTTCTCACAGCACAAGCGGAACTCCTTGTCTAGGTCTCATACATCTATTCATTATTTTCCTGACACAAGCAGAAATTTTCTGCTTCCCTGTAAATTTCCAAAGCATAAGCAAAGATTATAGCTGTGCATATTTCATGACAATACAAGGTTAGAAAGCTTCTGCAATCCGTACAGATTTTATGCAGTGTGAAATAGAATAAATGTGTTAAACCTTTTCAAGCCTTAAATGCGCTAAGCATATTACTAATACATACACTAATACATAATTTTTCTGACAGATACGTAACAACTTATAATGTTAGAACTAATGAGGTAAAGAAAATAATTAGAAATAACTGGAGTATATTAATAATTATGCCAGAATTGCAAAAAATTGGGGGCAATAAACCAAGCTTTGCTTTTAGAAATTTGTGCAATTTAAAAAGATTTTAAACTTGTTAAAGGTAATTTTAGTCAAACTAAAATTGGCACATTTCCCTTCTTAAACTGTAGCTGTTGTAAAGATATCTCCCTTAATAGTATTGCATTCAGTCATCCAACAACAAAAAAATATGTTTTTTTTTTGTTGTTCGGCTATATGCAACACAATGCATGTGTTTTATTTAGCTACATGTGTTAAATGCTAATCCTTCTATGTAGGGAAAACTACTAGGAAATTAAAAGAGCATATAATGGAGCATAAATCTGATATATGTAGGAAGGTTCAGTCGAACGCTCTAAGTAAACATGTTTTGGATAGTGGTTCTGAACGTTATTTTAAATTTAGGGTAGTTGAACAGGTTGTAGGCAAACTGGAGGAGGTGATATTAATAATGTATTAGAGAATAAAGAATATAACTGGATAATAAAGTTATAGACAGATTTACACACAGGTTTAAACAGCACTGTAAGCATTAAGCCTGTTTTAGTTAAGAAACAACTACATTTGTATTAAATGTGTAGCTATCATTATTTGACTTATGATTTTGTATGTGAAAGCATTAATGAATATATGTATAACTGTTTTTATAATCTTATTTTCACCAAAAGGTTTTATTGTTTGATTTCTTTTATTGTATGACTGTGATCTGGTGACGTTTTATACAATGAAATGTTTTTACATCATAATAGCACTGAGGAAGAGTCTCAACTGAAAGCTTTGGATGTAATAAACTTTGTTTTTGAGCATTCTTGAAGTTAGTTTTGTTGGATATATTAAGCTTTCCTAATTTCTGGTTTGTCACTGCATTAACTTTGTTACGTAAATTTTCTGTTTCCCAGCCATAGATCTAAGTTGCACTTGAATATGGACAGGGATGAACTTTGTTTTTATGGATGGGGTGTCTGTTCCAGAGCAACAATATCCTCTGCAAAATATATTGGTCCTTTCAAACCATTCTGTTGATATTGTATAAGAGGTTTAGATCCCCAGACCAAGTATTTCTGATGCTATTTGACTTTCTGATGTTCAGAAAATCAATCAGTAGTGGGTCAGGGGATTCGTTCTAAGCACAGTCTGTAGGATACACAAACTTGCAAGCACTCAAAGATGCATTTTTTGACAGTCCTGGCATGTTAAAGTTCTCAAGGTTACCAAGAATAGGACTTGAATGACAACTATCAGCAACAATGGAACTACTGAGTCCTGAAGCCTTAACCTCAATAGGTTCTACTCTTTCCTCTAATGGAAAGTTTGCTTAAAAATTCCAAGTAAGTTTTTTTTTTTTTTTTTACTTTTTTTTGTATCTCTACATTAAAGATTGCAGTAGAATGTCTTTTTCTATCACAAAGACTATACTTAATATCTTTTGTACCTTAAAGAATGTACTGTATTGTCTTCTTCTCACAAGTTTTATTGTAAATGCAATTCTTAGATATTTATATGTTATATATTTTGTTAAACTGTATTTAAAAATGTTGTAATATGGGACATTTTCTCTCTAGACTGCTGCTGAAAAGGGGCTCTTTTTGGCTCAGTTAGACTTTCCTGGTAAACAAATGGCAAATAAATAAATTTTAGAAATGTATGTTAGGAAACAAAAATAGCAAAGAAGGTGTCAATATAATTTGAAATGATATTTAAACTGGTGTAATCATAAATTTTGTTATATGTATGATAGAAAAGTGCATTTTCAGATTATTTATATAGAGAACTATCATTTAACAGTGATGAATTCATATTCAAAACATGACTTACTTTTTAATAAACTAGTCAAGCGTTTTGATGGAATCAAAGCCCATCCTATATATTTGGCAAGAATTTTAAATTCTAACAATGACAAATTTGAGGCAGTAAAGGACTTGTGTTTTTGCTAAACATGGACTAGACATAAGAATTTGTCTGGATCGATATTCAACTTGAGCATTTGTAATATGTGTTACCAACATTGTTATCTGGTATACTCTACAGCTTGTTATATATAATATGTTACTGATTAGAAGCCCTTTCACCATAGATTTGAAGGCCTCCCATCTAAGTTCAAATGGGACTGTCTTTTCATGGTGTAAAGAATGACTGAGTTAATAATACTTCTCAATCCCAAACCTTGTTATTGTGCAGCACAAGTGATCCTGATCGTATCATACAGTTGGTTTGAATGTACTGTATTAATGAGTGGTGTGAGAAAGTTCTTAGTTATGAACAATATTCAAGTCTACATTTATAAAAGGATGAAAGCATCAAGAAAAAAAATAAATCTTGACTAGGATTTATAAGATGATTAAAAGAATATAAAACGTTTCTCCTTAGTATAATTAGAACAAAATATAATTTATATATAACTGATGTCATTACTAAATATAACTGCAATAGTATCTATAAAGAATGGCAACAGAAGGCTTAAAGTGGTTTGAGTACAACACTGCAAACGAATCAGAAACTAATATCTAAGTAATAAATGCAGTGTTCTACCTTTAACTAATTTCATTACTATTTGAAATGCAAGAGTATTTAGAAAAATACTAATAGAAGGACTAAAGTGCTTTCAGTACAGTATTGAAACCAAATTAATAACAGGCAGAAATATTGACTGTATTACCATTTCTTATTTTACTGTCAGTGGACTGCAAATGTAAACCCCCACTAAGACATAAAAGCAATACAGTTATTGTTTTCGAGGTATGTGTAAGTACTTCTAATACATTTTTGTTATAGTTCAAAAAATATTTCATAAAAATAAAATTGTTTGATAATAATAACGTGACTGATGTGTAATAATATGTGGGAATTTATTGTGTGTATTTCTTCATCTCCTCTCCCATTTTTAAGTTTAATTATGCATTCCTTTGTTTGTCCTTATTTTCTTTCTCTTCTGATTCTGTTCATTTTTTCACAGATCCAAATTTCTCAGTAGCAGCCTATTGCATACCTCCCAGCTTAGGAAATGTTCACCAACTGCTCATCCAGGGAAGTCCTCACAGGGGCAAGAAATGGCATTGGTCCTGTAGGCACCCTGACATGTAGCAGCCTGCCAGGCCTCACTGTACAGGGACTTTGGGACTTGACTTGAGGATATGGTGGAGGAGGTCATAGATAGACACCTTCAAGCAACTGAAGTTTATCTGCACTGAGTAACAGAATCACTTCCCTTCTTTAAACCAAACAAAAGGGTATCACATAAGGATACCCCTATGTAAAACATAATTAAACTCCTTTATTTTTTTTTAAGTATTAATAAAAAAAGTTGTGATGTCTGCTGCTCGCCACATGTAGCTATGGTGTCTTTCAAGCTTGACTGCACAGAGACATGTTAATCTGCAGTATCTGAGTATATATGAAGTCATGAAAAGCCTAAGGCTTTCACATAGCCCTTTGTATGTATTTAATGATTATCTTCTGGTACATTATACTTTCTCCATAAGTAGACATGTTTATCAAAATGGCTGCCATTTACTTAGTACGAATAACCGGTGCTTACTTTATTTGCATATAGGCATAGCAGTACTATTCACAGATAACCACTAAGCGCAATACTCAGCACTATGACTGCTGCTCTATAACAAAATGATGAGGAAAAGGGACATATTCACATGCAGCTTAAATGAATTTCCCTTGACTACCATTTTTGGCCTGGGCAATATTTTTTTGTTAAGAAAAGTCTTCCATTAAATAGTCACTCCACATTTATTCAGTGAGCTTCCTGAAACAAAAATGTACTGTATCCATTTTAATATGAATCGAATTGGATTGTATTCATGTAACTTTACTGGATGAGATGTATGTTCATCTTCGTGTTATAAAAAATGCCAGCACAGTTTCTTCTGACATGACAACATGAAGAAATATGCATGTTTCTTGATCAAAGAAAAAAAATGAGTGACGATAATATGTTGATAGCAAATTTAAATGTATTGATAGCAGTGCTATTAGGAAAAAAGCTGGACCCCATGCAAGAACCTAACTTGGTTGAAATAAATACAATCATAAACCTAGACCTAACTAAACTTTAATACTCCTCTATTCCTTACATTCGGGTCTATATCAGAATCGCGAACATTCACAATGTTGAATCTGACATTGTCGACACGTAAACAGCAAAACCGCAGAACATCGAAGAATTAAATGGAAATCTCCATAAAGGGAGATTTCTGTTTACATCAAAGTAGTGCAGTCTCAGAGTTGGAATATTTAAGTAGCGGGGGGTGGGACACAGCCCCCAACATGGGAAGTGCAAGGGGGCGCAGCCCCCCTGCTTAAAGCAAGTAGGTCTATTTTTTTACTTTTTGTGATGTTTTTTTAGGTGTTCGATGTTACTGGACTTTGACTATATGGTCTCGATCATATCGTATTCGAAGTTCAGTAACTTCAAGCATCTAATATAAACCCCTTACATTCCAGAGAAGACACCAGGGCAATCTTGTGATCTGATTTTTGCTGTAATAAATGTTAACAGTATGAGAAATAAAACCGCTAAATTGCATGCTTGAATTATGCAACATAAGCTTAATGTTCTTGATGTAAGTGAAACTTGGCTTAAATTCAGCATAAATGAGTCAGAAGGTATACTTCCTGGCTATAATATCATCTGTAATGGCCACATAAAGAGGAAAGGTGGTGGTATTGTTTTAATATTTCCCAATACTTGCCACATATTCCCTTACAGCAAATCAATACCAAAATTCAGTTCAGAAGAACTTCTTATTGCTTTCCTCAAAATAAACAATTATAAACAATACGAATTACTGTACTTTATACTCCTCTTAGCGACAATACAGCTGTACTAGAAGATATCATACATTGGATATCCATAACATTTCCACAAGAAAACAATGTAAATAAGTGATGTGAATATCAATTGCTTGAACATAAACTCTAATTCCCCTACATGACCTTATATGGTTTTTACACAACTAATTAATAGCCCCTCACATTATAGCAAGACATCAAATTCTCTGTTAGGCTGGATCCTAATATCAAACCCTAGCAAAAATTCCATCATGGGTACAATGTCATACTCTCTCAGTGATCATCTCCCGATCTGTATGACTAGACATCTCACACATTCAGTTAAATAGCATATTTATAAAACAGTGTGGGACCTTTCCAAGTTTAACACAGAAATGTTCATTACTACACTATCATCTATTTACTAGAACTTCCTAAAAATTCTCCTTTTAGATAATGTTGTAATTAAATTAAGTACAACTTTCGTAAATATCCTAAATAGCCTTGTACATCCTAGAAGGAAGAGATTGAAAACAAATAATGCAATTTAGCTATCCAAAAAGAGTAGAATGCTAATGCAGGATAGAGAAAAAGTATGGAAAGAATGGCAAAAATATATAAACCACCTCAGTATCTTGAAAACTTCAGAATGCTTCGCAGTCTGACTAAAAAACAAATAAATGAAAACAAAAAAAATATACTATAATAACTTTTAGAATAATAGTAATCATAACTATAAAAAATGTGGACATTCATTAAATAAATCTTACATCCTAGGCACAAATTCAACATAAAACCCTTTCCTAGTAAGTCACCAATTGAAACTGTAATACAGTTCAACTATTTTTTATAGATAGTATAGCATCTTTAACCAAGGATTCCTCAACATTTAATCCCAACCCTGTCCAACAGCCACATATCACCACATCCACTTTCACCTTCAAACCTCTGCCAACATCCTATATAAAACTATTCTTAAAAAAACTTAAATGGTGCTCTTTTTCAGTTGTTGACCTTCCAAGGGAGTATCTAAAAATAGCAGCCAATTGCATTGCCTATCCTGTCCCAATCCTTATACACATTCCCTCTCTCTCTGGAAAAAGTCACACATTATCCCTCTGCACAAACGAGGAAATTCAACAGACATTAATAACTTTAGACTTATAGCAATCTTATCCCCCATCAACAAAATACTTGAAAAATGTATTCAAAAACAATTGATAAACTATCTCCTGTAGGAAGAACTGCTATCCCCTACATAACATATCTTCCAGCCTTCTCATAGTACTAGCACTGCCCTTCTAACCTATATAGATACCGACAATAAAGCTAGAGATAATGGCAAACTAGTCTCTTCCTTGTCTAAAGACTTCAACGCAGTTTATCATGACAAACTTCTACTTCAAATGTCCTCGCTAGTTCTCTTTCATTCCACCCTTCTATGGTTCAAAAGATACCTGCCCAATAGGTATCAGTCAGTAAAATGCACACCACATCCTTTCCTTACATCCCAGCCCTTGGTCCCTTTCTCTTTAACATTTTCACCAACACACTCTACTTTCACACAACAGGCTACTCTAATACAATACACAGATGATACCACTCTTATTTGCTCATCTGACAACATGGTACACCTCCAAAATATTACTCAGAAAGCTTTAACAGCCAATGAAACATGGCTTCATAACTCACAACTCATACTCAACCCAAAAAAGACCAAATACCTTTCTTGTGAAAAAAAAATAAAGTCCTCTCTCTTGATAATACAACCACTGAAGTCACTGCTTATAGCAAACTATTAGGGATGATAGTAGGTGATAATCTTATATTTGACCTGCATCTACAAAATTGTATAAGAAAAACTCATCAAAAAATAGGGATGCGTTACAGAGCTAAAAACTTTCTCATCAATATCATTAAAACTACACTTGCCACTACTCATCTCCTCCCGACTCTTCTTTATAGTGTTCCAATCCTTACTAACCTCCAGGATTCACAAAAACTAAAACTTGAACAATGCTATGACAAAGTTACTAAATTTGCAGCACATACCTCTTTCAGATCTCACCACTGTATAGCACTGAAAAGCCTAAATTATTTAGAACTGCCACATCAACTAACATATACACAACTTCTTGCCACCTATAAAATTATCCAGGAGCCATCTGCCTGTCCAGCATTAAAAAGCATCCTACACATATATGTTCCCATTTAGTTATTGTGATTTAGTGACAAAAAACTCCTGTCTGTCTACAAACCTAACAAATCTGCTGGGCATTGTCTGTCCTTATACAAGCTTGCTAATGCCTGGAACTCCTTACCTGTATCTATCAGGTCTATACCCTCCCTCCCATTTTTCAAAACCACTCTGAAAAACTTCTTAGCTAAAATCTGGCTCTGTTATTGCTCAAAACTAGGATAAACTGTACCCCTAAATGTGAACATGTACCTTTCAATTACTTATATCTCCTTACTCTCACTTCTTCACTTACTTCCTTACTGTTGTCTAATTCTCTTCACTGACTTTCTCTCTAAACATACCGTAAGCCTGTTTTTCCCTCACTTCACAAGAAGTTACTAGGCTGATGGCCCTAGGGATCTTACAAGCCTAGCCACGTTCTATCCTTATTACCATGATCAGCACCTAATGCCCCTGTCCAAGAGGGATACAGGTGGAGCCCTGGGGTGAATTTATGGTTACCCATCCAGTCATCCAGATTGCATTTGAAGAGGGCCAATGAGGTGCTCTGTTTGACATGAAGTGGGAGTCTGTTTCAAAGGCGTGGCAACCTCTGGGAGACAAATCTGTCCCTCCAGCAGGTTCTATTAATGTTACATACCACGTTAAGTTCTTTAGAGCAAGTCCCATTTGAATTGTGGATATGCAGCATTTCCAATAAATCTGGGTCAGAGGTTGCCTTATATGCAAGGCAGAGATCGTCTGTGAGTAGTCTGTATGAAACAGAATAAAATGACAGTGATTTCAGATTATCCACATAGGACAGATGCTGAAGATCTTGAATTTTCCTTGTGAGGAACATTTATAATTTATTCAATTGCTGCAGGTGCTTGGAAAGGTATGTACCAAAAAAGGTGTTCTACTCAGTTACTGACCTGATGAGTGAAGAGTATAGTAAGGCTATAACTTCTTTTTTTCTGGTGACAATTTCCTTAATTATGAGACGAGCAATACAGAATTCCCTTCTTAACACTGTAGAAACTTGGTGATCAAAGGTAAGATTGTTGTCAATCTATGGGCCCAGGCCTCTGACCACTGAGTGCATACTTAGGGTGTTGCTATTGATGTGGTAGTTAGCAGAAATATCAATCTTACTGAAAGGGATGATAATACACTTTTTTGCATTGAGTTTAAGGCCATGACTTTGGAAAATATAATTTGTTTGTGTAAGACACTCCTGTAGGATGTTGACATCATTTAGAGATTCTATGACCACTCCCAGTTTACAGTCATCAGCAAACCTTGCCAGCCACAGACCTTTAGGTTTTGCTTGTAATTTGGATAAATAGATTCCAAACTGTAGAGGTCCCAGAACTGATCCCCGTAGAACACCACTGGTTACAGGTCTCCTGTTGGAGGTGGATTCCCCTATTATGACTATATGTGTTCTATCAGTGAGACAGTTAGTGATCCATCTAATGATATAAAGGTTGATACCCAGCTGGGTGAGTTTGTCAATGATGTCTGAGTGGGAAATAGTGTAAAAAGCCTTGAATAAGTCTAGGTATGTTGTATGCACAGATTTCTCCTCATCCAGGACCTTGGTGATGCTCTCGAAGAAGTCCACCAGGTTTAACAAGCATGATCTCCCTTTGACAAGTCCAAACTGAGTAGGGTCAAGTGTTTGGAAATTACCTATATCTTTTTTGATAAGGTCCATGATTATTCGTTCCATGGCCTTGCAGATAAGGCTAGTCAGACTAATAGGCCTATAGTTCCTAGGGTCGGTGGAAGCACTACCTTTGTGCAAGGGAATAACTGTGGCCATTTTATATTCAGCTGAGATGAACCCACTTAGACTATGACTAAAAAGAGTACCCAATGGTCTTGCTAATTTTTGCTGGAGTCCATGTAGGACGCAGCTTTGGATATTATCAGGTCCCATAGATGCTGTGCTTTTGGCCTTAGAGATGGTGTTTACAACTTGCTCTTCTGCAATTCCTATATGTAATGGGACTAATCCAGTCAATAAAAACATATATATATATATATATATATATATATATATATATATATACACATACATATCTTTGCCACTATGTGAACATCACACGATATAACAAAATGCGACTGTAACACCAAAATTCCAAAATTATGCAGAACGTTATGCTATATGGTTGCAACTACATTAACTTTAAATAATGGCAAACCAGTTTACATTAAACAAAATACAGAATGCTTCATAAACTAATGTGAAAATGTGTTATTAAGAAACTAGAATTTAGTCACATGTGTTGAAAGATGACAATTAATTATTGCTGATAGTTTTAGTCAGCAAAGATTTTTACATTGCCAAAATATCATCAGAGGCAACAAGGTATGGATATTTGCTTTGAAATAATAACTTTTTAATTGTCATAAAAACAGAGTGGAGGTGTAACTAAGTAATCATGTTGTTTGGTGTCATTCCCAAATCTGGTGACACTCTACAACTTTAAGCTGTGGAGGAAATAAGGAAAAGGTAGGCCTTTCAATGCCCTGGTAATGTCTTGGCATATTTGTAGTAAGAAACTGCTAGATGCCACATAGTTCTAATATTTATAAACTATATTTGTAAACTATAGCAGCTGCTTATTACATTTGTAACAAGTAGCTATTGCAATCTGCAAGCAGAGTGCTAAAACACTTCATTTCTGAAGTCCTGTGACTGGACTTTCAAAATCTTTCTTTTTAAACTCTTGCACACAGTTTTCTACAAAGCCGCTGCAACAGTTTATGCCACACACAGAGTGCTAATGACCTTCTGTTCAGACTGAAAATGCAATGTCAGCATTTAAGTGCCAATAACATACTGAACGCTGATCAGCACCTGCCAGTTGTGCTCCCCTACCACTTTGGGCCCAGGGTGGCTGCCTCCTTTACCTTACCATAGCTATGCTACTGGAACAGAGGCACAAACACGAATAAGGAAAAACACTGAAGAGTTGAATAGTAAATCATAAAGATGGTGTTTTAATGGGGAATTAAATGAGCCTGACATCCTGCTTGCTACCATATATCTGACTTAGCTATATATATATATATATATAAAGTAAAAAGAGAAAACTATTTTAGAGGAATGATCACTTTTAATATTGTCATATGAATTACTAAACTTGACCATTGTCACAACTTCTTACACAATATGCATGTCAAAGACTACTTTGCAGTCTTATTAAAAAATAAATAAGAAAATGGGATTCAAGTTGGTATTGCTTGTTTAAACCACATTTTATTAAGTTAAGAACATGATTATTGTTAACTGAAAACAAACCCCATTCATATGCATTACCATCTTTTCTCAAAGCGGCATAAGAGTCGACATCATCCTCTACATAATTAACAGGTATCGTGCCTTACAATCATTAATGGGATGGTATTTCTCATTTTGTTGTGTCTGTGTCCATTCTGAACTAATACACTGAGCTCAAACTTAAAAAAAAAAAAAAAAAAAATATATATATATATATATATATATATTATATATATATATATATATATATATATATATATATATATATATATATATATATATTATATATATATATATATATATATAGGCATATACATACATATATAGCTATATATATTGAAAGACTTTTATATATCTTTTTCTGCAATTCACCATGACTGGCATGCATCCCCAACCTGTTTGACAACTTTTCATTGCCCGTCTTGTACAGTGTGCTGTCTGTGTTGCTTACCTATCTGTACTGTTTTTTCCAGCCTTTGTTCTGGGCTATTTGTTCTATGGTATATCAGCTTTGATGTCCTTCTCCTCTTCATTCCCCTTGTTTACCTTTCCTTCTAGTCTTAAAAAAAAAAAAAAAAAAAATTGCTCATGGCCTACTGACTTTTCCTCAGATTTTCCAGTTCCAACATCCCTCTCAGTGTGGCCCTCTTTTTTACCCATATGCCACATCTTTTCAGTCTCTCCCTTTCCTTGGGTGTGTGCATTACTTATGTTTCCCACACAAATCCTGAACAAATTATTAGCAAATATTAGCTATGATGATGCAGCCGTGTTTGCCCTTTGCCTTTAATTTTTTATTTGAAAGTTTACGCATTCCTTCAGAATCTGTATGTTCAAGCCAACATATTTTATAAATACATGCATTATGGAGATATCTGTAGTTGTCTCTGAGTTTACTGTAAAGAGTGCTGTCAATATATATCCATATTTCAAATGGCATTGCAGTTTTGAAGCATTTATGTCTGTTTCTGAAAATATATCTTACAAATGCCATGCAGCTTACATTAGGATAATTGGCATTTTTAGCCTTGTTTTTTTCTTTTGTTATTATAATGGTCTGTTACATTCAGTAGTTGTCCTTAACATTACTCTACAGATTCAGTTTCACACACAAATATATATATATATATATATATATATATATATATATATATATATATATGTTTCTCTAACGATTGAGATGCTTGAACTGTGATCATCTTTATGTTGCTTAGTTACTGTACAATTAGGGTTGCCACCTTTCATCATGGCCAAAACTGGAATAAAGCCCCACACCCTGCATCACTAGTAACCCCGCCTGTCCCACCCCATCTCCCACCCACATTCCGCCCATTTTGTGATGTCACAATGACATTACCTGTCACGGAACGCCCTCTTTTTCCATTCCTGCTACCTGCTTTCAGCTGATTTACTATGCTTTTCTGTAAGAAAGCATAGTAAAATAGCCGATTTACAAACTCCAATAGTCTGTTTCCTTTTTGAAACGGAATACTAGAGTTTGTACAATGTTTTCTGGATTACTGGAGAATCAGTTTGATTTCCGGATAGTCCAGAAAAAAAATGGAGGGGTGGCAACCCTATGTACAGTGTGATTGGACAATCATTTCTTATTACTTATGGACTATTTGCATATTTCTACAGTGTGCCATTCATACTGAAATACTCCATTGTGTGCTGAGCTATTCTGTTTCTTGTACTACATTTACATATTACAATGTTATTTGCAAGTTTCACCCTAATATTGGTGTAATGCACCATTATGTAGGAGTCTTACACAATCCAGCTCCATATCTGTACATAAAAAATATTATACATGTACAAGTTACTGACTAAAAATAGAATGATGTATCTCCAAACTAAAATTACATTTAGTATACTGATCTCTGGGCAGCCATGAAGGTAGGTGAAGCATGATGAACTACAGCAGTGATGACTTTGTAGAATCTGAAATTAATGTACTATGTTTAAAAATAAGCAATAAAACAAAATGGGCTGCAATCACTAGTGAGCACTCTTAAGATACCAGTGAATCAGACTGTACTTCCTGCCATGGGAGGATCACCTCTGGGAGCTTGGCAGTGCTGCACAACAGATAGTTATGCTATGCCAGTGTTTTTCTTAAGCTGACAGTTTAATTTAGCAGTCTTACATTTTTCACTGATAGTCCCTGTAGACCCCAACTTAGCTTATTTGGCTTGAATTTTGAAGCACTTTATGCTTCCCTTTGTTAGATATTTGTGTCTTGCTTTTCTAACAAAGAGTCTTGTAAACCATAATCACTGAAATGTTTAGCAATTACAGTATGCTGGAATCTGTTCTTATATTTTGCTTTTACGACTAAGAGAATGTTGCTACAATTTCTAAGGCTGTTTATATGCCAATATCTAAGTATAGTAAGTGTTTTGAGGTCTGTTGTACTTGTGGGGAGCAACAAGCTATAAAACATATTTGTTCCAGAAATAAGAAAAGACAATGCTATTTGGCAGAGATAAGTACACTGCTATTTTAGCAACTGAAATGCTATAAGCAGGCAAATTACAGTTCCTTTAAGTTTTTCATGTGGAATTCTACACCTTACTTCATGAGTTTTTAGAATTAGTGTTGGTATGCCCTTTCTTTATTGGGGCAAGTTCAGAGACAGGCCAGTTTTGTAGTCATTTTGATGATTAATAGATGTAGTAGTAATGCTTAAAGGAATGGGCAATAGAAGGGAAGGAGTCAAGCACTGATAGTATTATGCTATACTAATTAGTCTGAATACTACAGAGAGGAAACCTTGACAACTTGGAATTACATTTCTGAAACAGGAAATTGCAAAAGTATAACAGACATATTGAGATATGTTTTTGCGTGTGTAAACCAGAGTGTATATTTTTTTCTATTAGCTAGTGTTTAGTGACACCCATATCAAAGGAAGGTTGCAATGACAAATAGCTTCTACATTTAGAAAAATGTGTGTTCCTTTTAAAGCACTGAAAAAAAAACATTATAAGGAAAATGGGTAGGGGTGGGCATAATGGTTAAGTGTTAACCTCACAAACATAAGGTACAGCATTTGAGTGTCACCTTTGAGGGAAATTAGCAAAGCTTGAAAAGGCGCACAAGGGAAGCTAGCCTAGTACTTACTTGTGAAAAGCAAACCTTAGCATTTTTAAACTGTTCTTGTCCAGTGATAGTACAGCATAGGCACCGGCTGGTTCCAAAATAACAATAAACTCAAAGCAAACCAAAAGTTTGTAGGATGATCCTAAGTGGTATTTTTTAGCGTAGTCGTGCTGTGGTAGCATTGTTGCCTCACAGCAAGACGTTGTCTCGTTCGATTCTCAGCTAGAGTGTCTTCCGTGTGGAGGCATGCGTGAATGGGCATGCCTTCATTGAAGTTTGTGCGTCAGGGCTGGTAACTCGGCACGTAAAAATCTACTACCAAACATTAGCGGACCGGAGTTCTGCTGTAGCGACCCCTAACAGGGATAAGCCGAAAGACACAACAACAACAACTGTGTAGATAATAGGAACAAGTCTGACTTGAGTAACTAAGCCAGAATATGAAAATAATGTGGAGAAATTAACCTGCAATATTAGATTATCATGCTAACAAGAAGGATAATTACTAGGGTGAGTGTTTCATATTTGTTTTATTTTTATACTGGTGTTTCCTTTCTTCCTTCCTTTCTTTCAAAGAAATGTTAAAGTAAATCAACTTCTTGATGGAATGGGAAGGATATATGCAGACAGACAAACAGAACATGAAAAATACAAGCAGGAGTACAGTGCTATACCTAAACAGAACTAAAAAAAAGAAAGAAAAAAAAAAGAAAACAATTTTGCTGCTAAGCTGTTAATTTATTTTGGGAACAGTAAGTCAGGCAGCTTACCTGCCCTCAGTGGAGTGTCAGTGAAATCACATAACCAGCTCACATAAGCAGAGTCCAAGCTGTTTCAATGGATATATACTTACTAGGTTTGTTAAACAAGTACTAACACAAAGGAGAAGTACTAACACAAAGGAGAAGTAGTAACACAAAGGAGAAGTACTAACACAAAGGAGAAGTACTAACACAAAGGAGAAGTAGTAACACAAAGGAGAAGTACTAACACAAAGGAGAAGTACTAACATAAAGGAGAAGTACTAACATAAAGGAGAAGTACTAACACAAAGGAGAAGTACTAACATAAAGGAGAAGTACTAAACATATAACAAAACTAACAGAACAACTGAAGAATCACACCCCATTCAAGAGTCACTGGCATCATATGAGAAATGCATTTTATGGAGGAAAGCTCAGTTCAGTTTATACAGCTGAAAATGTTAATACTTACGTGGCACAAGAAAATCAACAAATGTAATAAAAGCTGTGCTTGAGAATGCATTTGACGAGTAGATTGTATTAGCAAATTAAATGAAAACATAGGCAACATCCATGCAGAATCAAAGAAAAGACCCCTCCATGGTTATCACATTGACAATGATATCTTACAAAGACTTCTACCTGTTAAGAGTGTGCAGCATCATTTAGACTTGCATATTATAGTTCAGTAAACTCTTAACCGGCACCCATGGGGGATTGGTAGATGCTGGATAACTGTAGTTTCTGGTTGCTTGAGAGTTACTTATTGAAAACAGGCCAGACTAATACTGCACCCTATGCTATTTGTTTGGTTTGACTTCTTCTCAGGTTGGGGAGGAAGGTTTATTCCTATCTTTTTGTTGAATAAGTTAAACTGATACCATTTAAAAGTCTTTGCAGAAGACACCAGAAGGCAGTTGAGACTTCAGCACAACCCACTGTCACTGAGTGTTGCAACTTAAAATCACTGAGGGTCTGTAAAGAACATAGCTATGGAGAACTAAACGTTTCATTGTAGACACAACAGTGTGCAGGATTGTTAACAGCATTCAGTGAAATGATGCACAAAAAAAGTAGGCATATCTACCTATGCGCTATCACGTTATGACATGTTGCAAACTCTGTGGCAGTCATACCTGAATGTGTATGACCAATAGTACATGTGTGTTCTAGAGTAATCAAGTAGGATCACAGTACACACTGGATAAATAAAAACATATCCAATTAGTCCGTCAGCAGTGTAGGTGTAAGCCAAGCAACATCACAGATGAGCAAATGCAGGTCTAACAATGATAGATAACTCCACCAGTGGACAGAACCAAACCTACAACCATGTATGTGAAAGGCAAACAACCAAGCACAGTGCAGTACTGCAGAAGAATGACAAAGGCTGCTCTGTATACAACTAGGTGTACACAACCCAAACACATACATAATGGAATGTGTATATGTTACACACACATGCCATGTCTTTGGTAACACACAGGTATAGACGAGTATGTATGTCTGTCTATTAGTGGCATAAGTGGAGTGTACTTGAAAGCAACATCAACACACACACACACACACACACATATATATATGTATATATATATATATATATATATATATATATATATATATATACCAATGACATGAATATGTTCAAATATGTCACAGTATAACATAATAAATATAGAGGGTTGTGCACATGGATGTGAAAAAAAGCTATACTGGGTACACACAAGTATAATGAGAACAACGACGTGCTGCAGGCATTAGCCAGCAAAGTACAGTTGTGTACACTTACCATAAATGTAGATGTTCGTGTGTCTTCACTGTTGCAGTCATGACTGTGGGGTTCTCCCCTGCCGGCAGGCAGTCCTCGGTCGGCCAGAATCCCAAAGTCTGGGTCCGGCGTTGGCTGTTCAGCCATGCTCCCTGACGTCAGAGCGCCAGGAGTACAAAGCTGACAGCCGACGCCATGTTCTCCAGTTTTTCTTGCCCCAGATGTCAGGAGTCCCAAAATGAGTAAGGTCCCATATCCTTTGCAAATACACCTTAGAAGAATGGTGAAAAAAGGAACCACACAAAAGTAAAAATAAGAGGGGACAGGAGGGAGGGAAACCCAGACTGCAACAGTGAAGACACTCAAACATCTACATTTATGGTAAGTGTACACAACTGTACTATGTTCATCGTGTTTCACTGTTGCAGTCATGACTGTAGGGTAGAATCCCAAAGCAGAATGAAAGGGAGGTGGTCATAAAGCAGAAGGGGCGGCTAAAAGGCCTTGCAAGACTGCAGAAGCAAAGCCTGCTATAGACTTTAGAGTAGAGAGGTAGATTGTAGTGCTTTGAAAAAGTATGCACTGAACTCCAAGTAGCAGCTTCCAAAATGTCTTTGGTAGGAACTCCCCTGAGGAAGGCAGCTGAAGTGGCAGCAGCTCTGGTGGAATGAGTTCGTATACTCCCTGGGATTTGCTTTCCATGGTGTGAATAACAAAATCTGATTCCATGAGTAATCCATTTAGAAATGGTCTGTTTTGAAATGGCTTTACCTTGGGAACTTGAAGCATAAGAAACAAACAATTGCTGTGATTTTCTGATGTCCTTGGTTCTGTCCAGGTAAAAACGTAGTTGTCTGTGTACATCCAAGGAATGTAAGATCCTGTCCCCTTTATTTTGAGGAGTGGGGAAAAAAGTTGGCAAGTGAATAGTTTGATTTTAAGCCACTTTGGAAACCACCTTAGGCATGAAAGTAGGATTAGTCCTTAAGGACACCCTGTCTTGATGAAAAATAATATAAAGTTCCACAGCCATAAGAGCTTGCAACTCTGAAACTCTCCTGGCAGAGGTCAGAGCTAACAGAATGGCTGTTTTCCAAGATAAAAACTTGATGTCAGAAGAGGCAGCAGGCTAAAAAGGAGGTAAGGTGAGCTTTTCCAAAACATAGTTGTGATCCCAAGCAGGAATAGGAGGAGATCTAGGAGGTCTTAAGTTCTTAGCTCCTCTGAGAAACTGTCTCATGAGCTGGTGGGAAAAGATTGGAGGGTCTGTATTGTAATGAGCAGAAATAGTAGAGGCATGTATCTTAATGGAAGAGAAAGAGAGACCCTTATGTAAGAGATCTGTCAGGTAAAGTAAAATCAAAGGAATGTTAGGAAGAAGAGGATCAGAATCCTGAGCCTGCATCCAGGAACAAAATCTTTTCCATTTTCCTGCATAAGATTTTCTAGTGCTAGGATGTCTGGCTTCTAAAATGACATCCATAACCTGCTTGGGTAGGAGAGAATGAATCAAAGACCCTGGATTAACCAGGCTGCCAGGCTGAGAGTTCTGACATGGGAGTGTAGAACCTGACCCTGGTGTTGGGACAGAAGGTTCGGAGTCTGTGGTAAAACCCAAGGGGGCTCCAGACATAGGTTTTTCAGGGTTGGGTACCAAAACTGTCGAGGCCAATTTGGGGCCAGCAAGATTATTATCTTGGGCTTGTCCTGTTTGATCTTTAATAATACCCATGGAAGAAGAGGAAGAGGTGGAAAGGCATATCCCGAGAGGTTTCTCCAACTGAATGATAGTGCATCCACTTTCCAAGCTTGTTCGTGGAAAGTCCTGGTGCAAAAAATCTGTAGTTGATGATTGAGGTGGGATGCAAAGAGGTCTATGTGAGGACACCCCCAGACTGCTGTTATCATCCTGAATATTTCGGTGTCCAGCATCCACTCGTGTGGGTCCGAAAGGTTTCTGCTCAAACTGTCTGCCAGGAAGTTTTGCTTCCCTGTTAGAAACTGAGCTTGAAGGTCCAGATTGCAAGCTAGAGCTGTGCTCCATAGATCCATGGCTAGTCTGCAAAGGGGGTAGGAATGAGATCCCCCTTGCTTGTTTATGTACCACATAACTGTGGTGTTTTCTGTCCATATCAGTAGTTGTCCTGGTTGTAGAAGATTCCTGAAGGCCAATAGAGCTTTCTGAATGGCTAACATTTCCTTTAAATTGATATGCAGGTGCTTCTGATAATTTGTCCAAAGGCCCTGCAGACAGTTGCCCTGAAAATGGGCTCCCCATGCATAATCTCAAGTATCCGTGGTTAGTATCTGAGTGGCAGGAGGCAGACAGAAGGGTTTTCCTTTGTTTAGAGTACATGCCTTGGACTACCAAAGGAATTCCTTTTGAAGACAAGGCAGGACGGAGATCAGTATGTCTAAACTGTGGCAATGCTGAGACCATACACTTTTTAGGTACCACTGTATTTTCCTCATATGTAGTCTTGCATATGGTACGAGAAGGATGCAGGAGGCCATGTAACCCAAAGCCTGCAGAAATCTCCTTGCAGATAGCTGAGTTACAGTTGCCAAGGTTTTGAAAGTTGAAGCCAGCTGTAACTGTTTTTCTTTTGTCAGAAATGCCATCTTGGTTGTTGTGTTTAGAGAAGCGCCCAGAAAAATTATCTGTTGTGAGGGTGTCAAATTTGACTTTTTTATGTTTACAGTGAATCCCAGGAACTTGAGAAGATTCTGAACAAACTGTAGATGCTGGAGTAAGACCTCCTTGCTGTCTGCCTGAATAAGACAGTCATCCAGATAAGGGTAAATTTGAATTCCCTTGAGTCTGCAATAAGCTACTACTGGAGCCAGGCATTTGGTGAAGACCCTGGGCGCAGTAGACAATCCAAAGGGCAGCGCAGAGAATTGAAAGTGCCTCAATCCGGCCTTGAACCTGAGGTATTTTCTGCGTTCCTGCCTGATGGGAATGTGTAAATATGCCTCCTTTAAATCCAAAGTTACCATCCATGCATTTTTGGTCAGCATTGGAAGTAGCTGCTGTAGAGTAAGCATCTTGAATTTTGGTGTCTCTAGAAAAGTGTTCAAGACTGACAGATCCAGAATGGGTCTCCATGAATTTTGCTTCCCGGGGACTAGAAAGAGCCTTGAGTAAAAACCTTGTCCCATCTCTGAAAGTGGAACTAGTTCTATGGCTTTCATAGCCAAAATAGCTTCCACCTGGTTTAAGGCCTCTGTCCATTGATGTTTTGGAAGATCTGGCCATCCGCTTGGCCTTGGTAGGGTATGAAAATGGAATTTGTAACCTCTTGAAACCACATCCAGGACCCACTTGTCTTGGGTTATATGAGTCCAATTTAGGTGAAAAAGAGAAAGTTTTCCTCCGAGAGGGGCTTCCAGGCAAGAAGTTCCTGCAGCCCAACAGAGGGAGTCATCGAGTCTGTTTCCTATGAGCTTGTGACCTGTCCTCTCCTCCCCTAGGGGTGGAAGCAGTCCACTGTCTTGGTCTATAAGAGGCTTGAGTTTGAGGCCTTCCTCGGGAGCGTCTGTATCTACCCCTCTGAGGCCTGTCTGAAATGGGAAAGGACCAATTTTTTGTAGGCCAATTCCTGCTAAATCTGGATGGCTGCACTTGTAAGAAATCTTTAACTGTTTGCATGGATTTTGCCTTGTCCTCCATCTTTTTAATCACCTCTTCAGCTTTAGATCCAAACAAAACATTATGCTGAAAGGAGCATCCAATAATTTAGCTTTTACTTGATCTGGCAAATTTTGTTCCTTTAACCATGCATGCCTTCTAATTACTGTGCCAGAGGCAGCAGCCCTACAAGAAGCCTCCAAAGCATCAAATCCACAGTGTAAACCATGCTTCCCAACTTGTTCAGTGGCGTGCATTAAGTCATGTAATTCCTTATCATCTGCACAGGCGGAAATGGAAGTTAGCTTTTGTTTTAAAACAGACAGGAGAAATTGCTGGTATTTCAGCATATGAAACTGACAGTTTAAAGCCCTAATAGATAAAGTAGCAGAAGTGTACACTTTATTGCCCCATCTTTCTAAAGATCTGGAATCCTTCTCAGTGGGAATGGGGTGTTTAGCAGAAGAGGCCTTAACTCCCTTAGGACCCTGAGAAATGGTTTCAGGGTCAGCAGTAGGGTTCTTGTATAAAAACTGGTGGGAATCAGGAACCCTGTAGTATCTGTCAGGCTTAACAGGAGCAGGAGGAAATGAGTCAGGGGTTAAGTTAGCCTCCGAAAAAGCATCATCCACAATATCCAAAATAGGAGGAATAGCCAGGGGTCTATGTTGGGGAAGAAGAAGAAAATCCCTTAGTCTTTTCTTAGATTCTGAATACTCCTGTCCTTCCCAGTGGAAATGTTCACTCATTTCATGCAAAGTTTCCCCAAAAGAGAAATCCTCAGGGGGAGAAGCTGAAGGAATGGATTCCTCAGCATCAGAATCCTCATAAGGAGGGAAAGAATATTCCTGGTCAGAAGAAGAAACTGAAGAAACAGAAGCCTGATCAGAGGAGTCATAATAAACTTCCTGCCTTGGCCTTTTATCTGGAGGGGGATGTGAACCCCTAATCATAATAAGTAAGTCCTCCACCATCTTAAGTAACTGTTTCTGTGACTTGGGAGCCAGATCAGAAGAGGCCTGTGTTGCAGTCTTTGATTTGGAAGGAGTCTTTGCCTTTGTCTTTGGCTTTGCCTTTATTAGAAGCTGAGTAGGCCTGAAAACCCCTTCAGAAGCCGGTACCTGCACAGCGGCTCCGGACCCATCAGAAGGAGCATTGTCCAAAGGCCCTGCAACAGAAATATTCAAAGGCCTAGTTGGCTCCTCGTGGGAGTCCGTTTCGGCCATCGGTTCCAAAATGGCTGATGACAGGGGCTGCAAAAGCACCTCACTGATGACGGCCGAACCTGAAGCTGGCTCTGCTTGTACGATATCATCAGATTTGGACCTCGGAGGCCTGTCTTTGTCCTTGCATCGTTTGTGAACTCTGGTAGCTGGAACTGTAATTAAAATGCCTACCAAAGTAATGAAATGCAAAATCGTACCTTCGTTTAATTGTACGTTGATTGAATCTAGCACAAAACTGACAACTAGCTACGTTGTGGTCAGGGCCTAATCAAGGAATACAGTAAGAATGAAAATCCTTATGAGGTATTTGCTTCCCACATGAAATACAATTATTAACTTTTTCTGACATCGGACTGGTTAAGTAAAAAGTTTCCCCAGCGGGGTACTTAGCTTTGAGTAGGAGAAGAGTCTTCGGACTGAAGTTTGTTCAGAAAAGATTGTCAGGAGTCAGCCGACCGGCACTTGCGAACTGCTATCACCGCACGGCAAGAAAGACTGGGGAACATGGCAGCGGCTGTCAGCTTTGTACTCCTGGCGCTCTGACGTCAGGGAGCATGGCTGAACAGCCGACGACGGACCCAGACTTTGGGATTCTGGCCGACCAAGGACTGCATGCCGGCAGGGGAAAACCCTACAGTCATGACTGCAACAGTAAAACACGATGAACATCTTGTGTGCATCTGTCCTACATTGTAAAATGGTCAAACGTGAAACATGTTCACTGTGTCAAATTAATACATGGTAATGATCAGTAGTTGCAACAAAAGCAAACATATCTGCAAAAATAATACTCTAATATGAAGGTAGGCAGGAGGTGGACAACCTATGCCCACATCAGGGTAAAGCAGGATAAGGCAAGTTGACACAATGCAAATAAAAGTATAGAGCACACAGAGAAATACATTTAATCAAATGGAAAGTGTATGTCATAGATTAGCACTAATCTAATTGTCATTGAGGGCCATTTTAAGCAAAGCCAATTACCCCATGTGAGAATCAAACCCTGCATCTTTTGCCTGTAAGAGTAAACACCTTAACCATTATGCCAACCTCTCACCAAAATGTCAAATGTCAAGATTGATTGCTAATGTCCACAGAACTGGACATGTATTAAACACACATACACAGTAATGTGCAATCATGTAACATCAACATGCATAGGTAAGCAAGCTAAAAATTACAAGCACATACACATATACTGTCATGCAAATGTGAAATAAATAAAAACAGGTGTATGTCAACCACTCTGCTCATTATGGAGCAGAGGATACTCCTATGATTATCATTACAGTACATCAGCAGTAAGTTAGTGAATGCTCACATGTAAAATGTTCATTTGTGTGTCAGTATGTATCCAACTATGTGCACACACTCATACACACAAACGCACACACACACACACACACACACACACACACACACACACACACACACACACACACACACACACACACACACACACACACACACATACATTCAGTTAATGTGTATAACTATTTGCAGAAGGTATAAACTGATGTCAGTACAAAATGGATGTGGAAATGTTACATACAACATGCACTGTGTAATGCACCATTAAATAATGTTTTATCTGTAGCAGTCTGCACAGGTTAATGTTACTTTGCTGTTTGATATTTATTTATTATTTATTTATTTGCATTTGTTAACCGGGTTGGTCCAGCTGGGTAAGAATTACCCATTTTCAGTGGAGACCCAAGGGGAAAAGCCCCAAACAGACATACAAATACATACGAATAGAGACAAATTAACAATATTACAGAGGAAAACAATATTATGGGTACAATGGATAAGAAAAACAAACAATGAAAGTTTGAGAATATGACTAAGGTAGGCCAGAGGTATGCGTGCAAAAGATTTATGAAAAGGTGTTCTGAGCAAGATCTCTGAATTAAGTTAAAGTAGGCAAATAAATGATGATTTAGGTGTGGAGTTAGTAGTGTGGGAGTTTTAGCTGGGAGCATGTGAAGGACATTCCCATTTGGAGGAGAGATGGGAGAGAAGCATGGATTTGAAATTGTTGTGGTTAGGTATATTATGTAGTGGTGTGGGGAGATTGTTCCATAGTTTGGCTATAGTGTGGGATAGTAGTAGTTTACCAGTTGGGTGGATGGGTTTGTGTACATGCAGGGCATTTTGGCCTGTGGATCTCAGGGCAATGGGTAGGTGTGTAGGGTGTTAGAGATTTAGCAAGAGAGGGTATATATATATATATATATATATATATATGTATATATATATATATATATATATATATATATATATCTATATATATATATATATATATATATATATATAACTATATGTATATATATATATAGATCTATATATATATATATATATATATATATATATATATATATATATATATATATATAGTTAGAAAAGGAGGACTGAGCATAGACAGGATTTATCTGTATATGATCCTACATGGTATCAGTATTGCCAATCCATGACACACAACACCACATGATAACAGTGGGACATCATGACAGCTGTCGTCCAAAACACATGCAGAATGATATCTATGTCTGTTGTATATACATGATATGGCAAAACACAAACCCAAGTTAATGACACTGTCAGTAATGGAGTATGGACAACATATGTTGTCTGTTAGTCGCCCCCAGTAACAGACATGTATAAAGGCTACTTTTGCGGCACTAGCTGCAAGTTAGCTGTCACAGTGCATGGACAGTTGAATGTGGGACGAAAGTGTAATGTGTTAATGTGTGTCATGTACACATTAAAACCAAAGTAAATGTCACACGACAATAACACACAAGAATGACAGGTATATGGTATGCATGTACAAGCGTGCATATAGAGTCCATTTATTGAAATTGCAATCACCCTGTTGGCAGCATAACACAAGCTGAGAATACAGACAATACTTATGGACCAGTGGGACCAGACTGATGGGACTAAGACTCCCAAATGACCTCATGAGCTATCACCCTAAATGAACCTTGGATGCCCATGCCATACACTCAAAGAAAGACCCCATCATGTCCCCCATATATATTTGGAACGTCAGTCATGATCTCCAGAGCTCATTCATCTTAATTCTGGTGGTGCTGACATCTCCTCTGGGGTACAGGCATGATATCATGGGCAAGGTCAGGTTCAGGTTTCTTAGCATCGTCATCATCATCATCATCATCATAATCATCATCACTGTTATCCTTGAAAGACTCTATAACGTCCTGGCAAGCACTTAATATCATGTTCAGATCAGAGAACATGCACAGGTCCTGTGCTCTGTAAAGACTAATTGCAAAACACAAGAGAAAAGAAAAACAAATGCCTGTCATTCACACATCATATCACAACAGAATATGATTATGATGACAATTTATACAAGGACACACATCCATTACTGACAGAGTTACCTCTGGACTTTTATGTCCTGTTCATAAAAAGGACACAGTATTCTTTTCTGAACAACTCTGTATGCTTAGACACATCTACCCTGGACATTAGCTTTGTAAGAATGTATGAATTCTCAAATTAACAGATTGTACTGCCTGCATTCAATGATTTATATAAGTAGCCACAAAATGTCATTGTTAAAATGAGGGGAAAGTGATATGACAATCTTCTTTTGGCTTTTCCCGGTTAGGGATCACCACAGCAGATCAGCTGTCTGCTCATGATTGGCAGTGGACTTTTACAGTGTCAAGTTGCCAGCCCGGCCCACAACCTTCCACACAAGGCACACACACACTCACACCTAGGGCCAATTTAGAGTGTCCAATCCAACTGCAGCATGTCTTTGGGAGGAAACTGGAGCACCTGGAGGAAAGCCACACAACCACAGGGAGGACATGCAGACTCTGCACAGAAGGCACCCCAGCTGAGGATTGAACCAATGAACCTCTTACTGTGAAGCAGCAACACTAACTGCTGCACCATCGCGGCCACCCAGAAAATGATATGACAATATTGTAGACAATAGGCAAGCCATGTGACAAACATCCGAGAGGCAGCATGATAATTGCCTGAACACAGATCAATATAATAAGTACAACAGTAAAAACACTGTGATATGTTCATTTGACACAGCTGGTGACATATGAGATTCTAATGTATCTGTTACTAACAGTACTGCATGTGTACAACTGTATGCATTATCTACCAAAAGTCCTAACAATCAAGCCTGAAAAGTCAAAACATTGGGAATATGCTTAGTAAGAATGAATTGCTAGGTGATAACTTTATTTTTACAGAAACACCCAAAGTTTTGGAGACAGATGCCATACATATGTTGAACTGAAGGGAATACCACACATTCTGTAAATAACCCGTCAAATACTAACATAGCAAACACCCTTTCACTCTGTGAATGGACTGACTATGTACAACAGATCACTGATAAACATAGCCATACAGTACAACAAACCAAAACACTTAGATTTGTATACAAAACATCAAACTACCCATATGGGTGACAGATACACCAACTCAAGGGTTCCTATTAGAAGACCAAAGGCACATTCTTTTGAATGCATCTTGGTCGAACTGAAAAGACTGACACGGCAAAATATCGAAGTGGCTTTTAAGTGATTGTTTTTCCCTGGGAAAGAATTTGCTTGACCACTTCATTACTTTGCCATTTTCGGCACTGTAGTACGGTCTCGGAGTTGGTATATTTAAGTGTGGGGGGGTGAAGCCCCTCACTTAATGTAATGTTTAAAGTGCTTTGTTTTTTATTTTTTATTTTGTTGGAACAGCTATTTTTTTTACCCTTGGAAAAAAATCACTGTTCTGACAGTTCGACATTGTAAGCTTTCGCTTACATAGGGTCGATTAATCACTGTTCGCTTTTTTAAGCATTCGGTGATCTAATATAGACCCCCAACTCAAATGTCATTAGGTTGTGGAGCACAATTCAAAAAACTCTGTGCTGAAACAATGATTCAATGCTGCATAAAAGTTTAACATGTTTAGATTTCAATCACAGTTTTAGACACAGCTACAGTGTTCATAGGTTCATAGGTTCATAGGTAGATACTAGGCTATTGGCCCTAGGGCTTATACAAGCCCAGCCAAAAAGGTACCCTGGCTTTTGCAACCCAAGAAAATTATTTTCCTTTGCCACTGTTGAGCAGAGCCACAGAAGTGATCCTCAAGGTGAATTTCCTATTTCCTTCCAATCATCAAGATTTTTCTTGAAGAGTACTAATGAGGAGCTTTGTTTGATATAGATAGGTAGTTTATTCCATAGTATGGCAAGTCTCTGAGACAGGAATCTATTCCTCTGGCATGTTCTGTTTATTGTGTTGACAAGGTTTAGGTCCCTAGAGCATGTAGCTCAGAGGGATTGAGACTTCTTTAGGTGGAGTAGGGTGTCCAACAGCTCTGGGTTTGACATAGCTTTTTATGTTAGGCAGAGATCACCTCTGAGTAGACGATATGTGATGGAGTAAAGCTGGAGTTTTTTGAGATGGTCTGCATAGGGCATCTGTTTGAGGCTGGTAATCCTCTTTGTGAGGTATTTCTGCAGCCTTTCCAGTTGTTGTAGATGTCTTGTGAGGTATATACCAAAAGAGGCGTTGTACTCTATAATGGGACTAATGAGTGATGAGTAGAGGGGAACAATGACCTCTTTTTTTTCCTGGATGAGAACCCTTTTGTGATGAGGTGTGCCATGAAGAAGGATTTCCTGACTACTGTGGCGATGTAATTATCAAAGGAGAGACTACTGTGCAGCTGTGTCCCAAGGTCTCTTATCACACTTTCAGTGTCTACTACCGCCTATGTTGTAGTTCATGGGTACAGAGTTTTTACCAAAGGGGATGACAATGCACTTTTTGGCATTGAGCTTGAGGCCATGGCTTTGACATCAGGCATCTGTCTCAGTGAGGCCCTTTTGTAGGATGTCCACATCATTAGGAGTTTCGATTATAGCTCCTAGTTTGCAATCATCTGTGAACTTTGTTAGCCAAAGTCCTTCTGTGTTAGGCTGTACTTCAGAGAAGTAGACATCAAACAGGAGAGGACCCAGGACTGGATCCTGTGGTACTCCACTTGTCACTAGTCTGAAGTCGGATTTGTCGTCTGCTACTTTCACAGTGTGGGTTCTGTCAGTGAGCCAGTTGGCAACCCATCTTGTGACATAGGGATTTATACCTAGTTCAGTGAGTTTATCTATAATTCCAGAGTGGGGGATGGTGTTGAAAGCCTTGGCAAGATCTAGATAGGCTGTGTGAGCCACCTTACCCTTGTCTACAGCTTTGGTGACTGCTTCAGAGATGTCTATCAGGTTTAGGAGACATGATCTGCCTTTTACAAACCCAAACTGGGTTGGGTCCAGAGTTTGGAGATTACCAATGTCTTTGTTTATAAGTTCCATGATGATACGTTCCATGGCCTTTGAGACCTGGCTCATCAGGCTAATGGGGTGGTAGTTCCAGTGTTCCGTGGTGGCTCCTCCCTTGTGGAGTAGGATAACCGTCACTGTGCACCATTCAGTGGGCACAAAGCCTGAGGTGAGGCTACGCTTGAACACGGTACTTAGGTGGGGTGCCAGTTTGATCTGTAGTTCATGTAGAACGCAGCCTGGGATGTTGCATGGTCCCATGGATGCTGTGTTCTTGGCTTTGAAGAGTGTGTTTTTTACCTGTGCAGCCATGATTACAGGAACTTTGCATTCTTCCGGTATAGAGATGGGCTCTTTAGAGGGTGAGAGGGGGGGTAAAGTTAGCACTGAACCTATCTGCCAGGATGTTGGCAATATCAGTTGGGTCTGTATATTTATTGCCATTGTGCTGTAACTCAGAGCAGATCCGAATGTTGCCATTGAGATTCTTGACATTGCTATAGAATGCTTTGTGGTTGTCTTTAGAATCAGTGGCGATTTTGGTGGTGTGTTGATTTCACTTACCTTACTGATACATGATAGGTTTTCCTGCTTTCTAATCAATGTACGTTATTGTGAAAATTACAGGCCTGTAAATAGGGAAATATGCATTTCATTTCGTAAAACAGGGAAAATAAACATACCTCTCTCCCTCCACTGCTTTTTAAGCTTGTGTATCTGCTCGATGCACATGGCTGTTCCTGCTGTGATCCCCCTCACCTAAAATCAGAAAATAGAATGTATGGATAATGTATTCCTCAAATAACAGTGATATGCATTTCCCAGCAGTTTCTAAACATTTATTTCTCAAAAATATTAGATAATCACAATACACAGTTGACATTTTTATATTCAAGTGTTAATATCTTTGAATACAGATTGGAGGACATGAAATTCAAACCTGTAACTGCAATCTACATCAGATTACTTTAACCTTGAGAACTATCTGCCTAGTTTACACCACTTGACAGAAAAAAAGCATATTTTGAATGAAGTGAAAAGACTAAATTTTATGACCTCATCTGCATTGGGGATGGTCTACTATTAAGGATCTTGGCTTATGATTTCAAAGTATGAATGTGTGCTGGTGATGAAGCTAAACAGTTTGAAAATTACATTCATGTCAGTGCTGTGTTCAGAAACATTAAAGGTAGTGGAAAGCATCCATTCCTCAGACAGTGGGACGGTTTCTTTTATAGCTTCTGTGAACAGCACCATACATGTCACAGTACATAATGGATACAGTAAGGTATGTGTGAGGATGATGGTATTCCTTGCAAAAGTGTACATCACTAGGAAAATGCTTACATCTTCAGTATTCTGCATTTCCTCTTAGCCTGCTCAATCCACTCCCTCAAAACTTGAGAATGATGTTGTTCTTGAACTGACTGTAATATTTCATAAGAAAAAAGATCTTGATAGCACTTTTACAAAGTATATAAACAACAGTATTTGGCAAACCTTACTGACCCTTTTGTTAAATAGCTGATGTTAATGGAACACTACGGATTACGGATATGTTCATAGGAATTCAATGAATAACAGTTCTTTGCAAAAATGCTCAAAATATATGTTAATATCAATAAGTGGGAAATGCTTCTCTAAATATATGCTACATGTAGATTAAAGCAAGGTAACAGTTTTATATGTGTCACCCCTATGGATTTGAATACACAGCAGGCCAAAATGTAGACATGTAAGTCTGTTTCTTTACAAGAACAGCCAGCACATGTTATTCCTAAACAAACAGCTACTGTTCTACAAACCTTGCTGTTAGACAGCTGATACTATCAGAGCTTTGCATTGTATGGCCATATTTGTTGGAATTTGAAGACTAAGTCAGTAATTCATAACAGTACTGGAATATGGGTCTTTCAAAAAAAAAAAAAAGAAAGAAAAAAATGCTATGGGTGAGTTTAGCCAAGAAAACAGGTACAGATATGTTTCCACATGTGGATTGGAACCCATTGTTGTTGCTGTTGTTGTATCTTTCGGCTTTTCCCGGTTAGGGGTCGCCACAGCGGAACTCCGGGGTTGGGAAGATGGCCTAATGGTTAAGGTGTTTGCCTTACAGACACAAGGTACAGGGTTTGAATCTCACAGGGGATAATTGTCTAGGCTTAAAATGGCTCGCAAGGGCAGTTAGCCTAGTACTAATCTATGAATCTATGAATCTATGAATAATGATTGGCAGTAGATTTTTACATGCCGAGTTGCCAGCTCTGACGCACAAACTTCAACTAAGGTACGCCCATTTACTCATGTCTCCACACAGAAGACGCTTTAGCTGAGAATCGAACAGGCCATCTTACTGTGAGGCGACAATGCTACCGCAGCACCACCACATTGCACTCCAAAATTTCATTCTGGTTAGTTTCCTTATAGGCCAAGCAACAGTTAGCAGAAATTATTTACAAACAAATCGGTACTGCTCTACAAACACTGCTGTTAGAAAGCTGATGGTACTAGAGTGTTACGGATTATGGACATAATTGTAGGATGACAAGTATTCCTAAACATGCACAACATAAACAATATGTTTTCTTCAAAAAATGTTATAAGCAAATTAAACCAAGATAATATTTACAGATGTATGTTTCGCCATGTGGATTGGAACCCACAGAATGCAAAAATATACACAAACTAGACAGCTTCTTTACAAGGCAAGCTAACATTCAGCAAGGGTTTTGTTTTAAAAAAACAGATACTGCAGGGGTTTATTAGAAGTCCTGAAGAGAATGGATGAATACTAAAATTGCAAATAATCTGTGACCTGAGTGTAGCCCTGGTCCATTCGCCCTCGCTACATTTGGGCTCAATTTGCTCTCCTCCCACCCCCATTCCCACCCCCCATATAATTTCCTTTATAATTATCCACCCTAACCACACCCCTCTACTTCCTCTAGGATACACTCCTCTCCCTAACACCTTCCCCATCCAACCTTTGCTATCCCTCTCACTTCCGTCATACAAACTAATACTTATTCTTCCCTCCTATCATATTGTCTCCTCTACCTGTCATCATGTCATTCAAAACAGAAATATTTCTCTTGCTACCACTGCTCCATGTCCTTTACTTTCTCACCTCCTACCATACTCAACTGGCTTCTCCCCATTTCCACCCTGCTAACTGGACAATAAACTCTACTACAAAGCCCCAAAAATATCTCTTAATCTGTCCTTCCATCTTTCCCCCTACCACTCCACTTCCTAGAGTAAAGTTACCTCCTTTTCTTCCAACCTCCTCAAAGGAAAAAACAAAGCACCCCTACTCAAAAAAATTACTCCATTATAAACCACAACTCCAGTCGGGGGACATCCATCCCAACCCTGGCCCCCGTTCCTCTACTCAGATCAGAAATTCTCACCCACCAAATCCTACCTACCACTCTCCCTCAAGAAAACAGGTATCTTTCTGCTCTATGAACCTCAGGAGTATTGTTAACAAAGTTCATGAATTCCATACCTGGTTAGCTAATTACATACCAGACATAATCACCCTAATTGAAACTTGGTTAAAACCTCACAACCTTGATAGTGATTTTATCCCTCCTGGTTACATCCTTAGACTCAACAGGCAAAAGAAAAATGGTGGAGGAGTAACCATTCTTTACTCTGACCACCTCGTTCTCCTGAGTCCTAATAATTCTGCCCCCCTCTTTCTCTACAGCTGAACTTCTACTGGCCAACTTTAAACTCAACAATTTCACCACCATTACCATAGTAGCAATCTATATCCCTCCCAGAGATAACATTAGCATACTGGAAAACATTCTATCCTATCTGTCTCAAACCACCCATAATGAAACTATCATACTGGGGGATGTAAATATTGACTGGCTCTCACTCCAAGCTCCCAACCCTACCTCTTTTATTAACTTGAATGGGTTTGAGCAACTAATCACTACCCCTACTAATACCACTAAATCCCACCTCCCTATCTCCCTACTAGACTGGATTTTGGTCTCCCACCCCAAAACTACCACAACCCCCAGACCCTCCCAAATGCCCTAAGTGACCACTGCCCTGTTACAGTCATTAGACATACTCCTCACTCCACTAGGCCCTACAAGTATATTACATCCTGCAAACTATCTACCTTCTGCCCTGACTCCTTCATAGATCATCTCTCTAGAATTAACTGGTCACATCTCACTACGGTCCCCCTTGATGAAGCTGTCCATTCCTTTAACACTACCTTCCTAAACATCCAAAATTCCCTCGCCCCTCTCCGCACAGTCAGAATCAAATCTAAAACTGCCCCTTGGCTAACTAAAGCTACTCGTGCCCTTATGAAAAACAGAGGCAGGATGTGGAAATTATAGACAAAAGCCAGGACCCCCTTTCGACTACAGACTTATTAAAGAACTAAGAAATCAAGTCAAAAAACTCATCCACAATGACAAAAAGAACTTCTACACTAACCCCCCCCACTACCCTTAAATCAGACCCTAAAAATTCTTGAACTCTATCAATCACATAATGCACCCTGGAAACCATTCTCCTCCAAACCCTTGTCCAAACAACACACCAGCTGAAACAGCTGCCATTTTCAACTCCCATTTTATTGAATCTATAACCATTTTGATTAACTCTCTTCCCTCTAGCAACAATGCCAACAATCCCTCTAACTCCTCATCTCTTCCTAAACCCTCATATTCTTTCTCCCTCAAAGCTGTCTCAGCAAACTACATAAAATCCTTACTCTCTAAACTTAAACGCTGCTCCCCTTCTGTTGGTAATCTATCCTCCTATTTCTTACAGATTGCTGCAGAACCCCTAGCCTACCTAGTATCTATCTTGGTCAACTGCTTTATTACTGAATCCTATGTCCCTCCATTTTGAAAACATTCTATACAATACCCATACACAAAGGAGGAGATTCTTCTGACATATTCAACTTTAGACCAATAGCTATACTGTCTAACCTCTCTAAAATTTTAGAAAAATGTATTCACAGTCAGGTAATGCACTACCTATTTCAGGAAAACCTACCTACTCCCACATAACACGGGTTTCGTTGCAAACATAGTACCTCAACAGCACTAATATCCTTCATCAATACTATATCTCTGGCTCGTGATAACAATAAACTTGTCTCCTGCCTGTTTCTGGACCTCTTCAAAGCCTTTGACACAGTCTCCCACCCTCTTCTCTTGGCCAAATTAACTAACCTAAACATCTCTCCTCCTACTAGCTGGTTCTCCAGCTACCTCTCACACCAAGAGTAATCAGTCAGCTGGCTCTCTGCTCGTCCCCCGCCCACTGTGGAAATGGGAGTCCCCCAAGGATCTATCCTTGGCCCACTATTCTTCAATATTTTTACTAATTTACTACATATCTCTTGCCCCCAGTCATCACTTGTCCAATTAGTTGATGACTCTACTGTCATCACCACTGCAGACAATCCATCAGACCTTCACACTACGACCCAAACATCTTTCAACACCATAGAGACATGGCTCTCTGACAACAAACTGATTCTCAACCCTAAGGAAAGTGGTGCTTAAAGGTGGGTGCTGATTAGGTGCAATTTGACTCTGTGATTTGGGAGAGAGGTACATTGGCAATTGATAGTATTTCTGTTTTGTTGATTATTAAATATTTTCAAGTGAGTCATTTCCAAAGGTACCTATTTAAATTAATTGTTACTTAAAATATAATCTTTAACAGAAGTTGTTATAAGTTATAAGTGATAATGTTTTGAACCTTATGAACATAGATGTTGCTATTTTAAATAATTGATTTCAGTCCCATATACAATTATATAGACAGTCGCAAATTGTATGTGTTAACAGTATATGAAGGTCGATTTATGGATCATCTGCAATTCTTACTAGTAATTCCTTGAACTCTGTAGTGTAACTATGGAAACCTATGGATCATGATACTATCCATATGTAATATGTGATGCTGATATTACAGATAAGTCATATTTCCTAACAAAACTGTTATAAACAAGTGCTGTTGTTGTTATGCATATGTTTTCAATGATGCTTCTTAACAAAGGTGCCATCACTACTGGCTCAACATACTAAGGAAGGTAGACTCATGCGTGTTACGTGACACAGTATGAAGACATGCTTCTCTTCAAATGTCAGGATATGTAAGTGCGCTGGATTTGTGCATGCTTGTCATGCATAATGATGGTCAATAATCAAGTGTTTGGGTAATGTCTGGATTTCCAATGGTAAGCTGTGTCATACATGCCACGGCATCACCTTTAGTAAGCTGCTCACATTGTGTGATGGATACAGTAGCCCTGACATGTTCTATTATAGAATGCATCCCTAAGTATAGAGTATAGGACACAGAGAATGTGTTGTGTGCAAGGGAGCCCGCAGGATTTTTTGCAGGGGGGTGCAAACCCAAGCCCCGCCCATGCAGCTCCACCCCCTCTGCTGCCCCGCCCACTCAGCCCCACCCACCTACCCATGCAGCCATTCCAGTGTCCCATTACTTGGCTATTTTTCCACATTTGTCATAGACACTATTAAAATCTCTCAGTGTGCATACTGTTTTATGCTTTAGTTCTACAATGATTACAGATATTTGGATTTCATTTACAATGTTTATTTAAAATTTTATAGCACAAACACTGATAGACGTTTACTAAACCTAAACAAAGCAATAGTCTTACAACGAAAAGAGACTTGGCATTAAAACTTCTCTACCTTTGAAACCCACATTCACTGAAACAACATTGAAACCCGCATTCAAAGAAAGTGCATCTGGCCAGTGGCAGGGTATGTTTACCTTTGGGCTCGTTTCAAATCATAGGCTCCTTGCACACATTTTTAGAACCATGGAAAAGTTATTTGATTCACCTTCCTGACTGGATTAATTGTACTATATAATAATTGAATTATATCCCTTGTATAATACAGCACCACTTGTTAGAGCGTATTTTAAATTTATAGTTCTGAACATTTTTCCTTTAAACAATGAAACATGCCATATATACCAATAATGACAACCTGCCCAATTCAGAACATTTCAACCATAAAGGGCCACTCTACTCAAACTTCTGTCATACAATCCACCAATTTCAATCAATATGCAGAATCTTTGCAGAAGTAAAAGTCATCTGAATAATTCCACATTAAAGAGATCTGAAACCAGTGAAGAGGTTGTTGCTAGAAAACAACTTTATATTTCAGCGTTTTATCTACAAATTCATTGCCTGCTGCCCTTGAAGAATAAATTCCCTATGTTATATTAAAAAAAAATGGTATGCTGGTATATTGCAATGAGGAATGGGTGGCAAGCTGAAAAACAAGTTCATAGTTATTAGGCATCACATCCAAAGGAGGACATACTCAGGACTGTAGCACTCCACCTCCTTAAAATACAGATCTACATGTTGTAAGAGTAGAACCTATAGCCCTCTGTATCAAGATGCAAATATGCTACCTGCTGTGCTGTTTTAAAAATACTATACCACAATAGTGATACCATTTGCAAAACAAAACAGTTGCACATTTTAAGTAGGCTTAGCATGAGCAGCAGTAAATTTCTCTTCCCTTGAAGCTCACAATTCCTTGAAAATGCACTTGAAAATAAAATTCACCTGCTAACTCTAACTAGGGCATTTCACTCTCTCTCTCTCTTTCTCTCACACACACACCTCAACCTCTTAATGGAAGAAATCTGGACAAAGCCTAAAATAAATAGGAGCAGATTATAAATACTGCTGTCATGAACTTAGAACATTGCTAGAATCACTGCACCTGCTTCTGACAAAGTACCTTCTTGATGACACACAGGACAAATATATATTTGTGTAGTTATTCAAATCCAGACTGTTTTTAAAATAAAAAAAGTCACTTACTACCAATGGACAAAATATGCTACCAAAGAAAAATAAGTAGTAGATCAATAACTACAAATAGGTCTAATTAAAGAGCTGAATAATATTACCTGTGTACTTTCCTCACAGTGCGACTCAGCGTCTTAACTACCACAGTTTGTGCCAAACCTGAAGTGCTGAGAGCAAAACAGAATAATGGAATCACTGGAAATAATTGAAAATAGTTTAGAACATTACTTTGCTAAAATATTATGAAAACAGCATGAGTTACAGAATGTCTTGGGAAGAAATTGAAATGCAAAGTAAATTAGTCAAACATTTCATTTATAGCCCCATGGGTGCTTTATGTAATGAAATAAGTACTTTGCCTGCAATTTCATAACATACATGTTTAGATACCTACTGTACGATGATGTATACTAGTTGGCCTAGTATACATCTAATGCAGTTTTTTTTCAAATAGGGAATAAAATGTATTGTTTGAAAAGTAATGTATTTCTATAGTCACCTGCAGATATATTTTATAGAACTTCATATAAATGTATACATGTATTTCAGAACCTCTTACATTAACCTTTATAAAAATTTGTAAAGTTATATGTCTATGAACTTTAACTAAGAGCGACCATATGAATTTATTGGTGTGTGTGTGTGTATGTGTGTTCAGGATGAGTAGTGAAACCATATGAAATCAAGTTCCTTATTCCTACTAGTATCCTGCTGAATTCAGTTAGTAAATATTTAACATTTAGTCCAGTTCATAAAACAAAGTTAATATTTTATTTCAATGAACACTTGCATCACTAGCTGGATTGCCAACTTCCTCACAGGATGCAGGAGATCAAAATAGAAAATGCCTCAGCACCAAACCCTGGGGGACTCCATTGGTAACTGGTCTCTTTCCCTATTTTGATCTCCTGCATCCTGTGAGCAATTTGGCAATCCAGCTAATGATGCAAGTGTTTGCTCCTACATTATTCATCTTTTGTACTACACCTGAGTAGGGTATTGTGTCAAAGGTCTTGGCCAGGTCAAGGTAATGTGGTGTGAACTGTTTTACCTTCATCCATTGCTTTGGTAACAAAAGTAAAGCCTAAACTTTGCCCATGATTTTGAGCCTTTCACACTTTCCTCTGGGCTGTTTTCAAACACATGTTTAGGGTCGTGCAAGTGCATACATGTATGCATTCTTTGATTCACCTTCCTGATTATATTAAATTATATTTCTTGTATCATACAGCACCAGCTCTTAGACTGTTTTAAATTTGTAGTTTTGAACAGTCTTCTAGTAAGCAATGAAACAAAATGTATGAACCAATGACAGAACTACCCATTTCAGAAAATTTCAACCATAAAAGGCTACTTAAACTTCTGTCATTACAATCCACCAATATCAGTAAATATGCAAAATGTCTGCAGAAGTCAGTCATCTAAATAATTCTACATTAAAGGGATCTCTAATGAAGAGGTTGCTGCTAAGAAAACTTTATATTTCATTGTTTCATCTACAAATAAAGTGGCTGTTGCCTTTGAAGAATAAATTGCCTATGTTACATTAAACAATGATAAGCTAGTAATATTGCAATAGGAAATGGATGGCAAACTGATAACAGGTTCATAGTTACTAGGTAATTTGTCCAAAGGAGGACATTCACATGACTGCAGCATCCACTCCCTTTAAAGTACAACAGTACAGTATCAACGATCCACCTGCATACTGTGGAAGTAGAACCCCTAGCCTTCTGCATCAAAAGTAAGGCAACTACCTATTTTGCTACTAACAATGCAAACAGACTTGGAATGAGCAGCACTAAACTTCTCTTCTCCTGAAGCCCTCAGCAAAATTTTTCATTTATTTAACAGGAAAGTACAACTTGAACAAAGCCAATTTTGAGTGGAGGTGCAGGTAGAAATGCACCAGACCAAGGTCTTTGTAATATAGGAAAGAACAGACCACCCAGAGGGAACCCACACAAACACAGGGAGGACATACAGACTCCACACAGGAGGCACCACAGCCAAGAATCAAACCACAGAACCTCTTGCTCTGAGGCAACACTACCACTGCACCATCAACTTGCCACAGCTAAACCTCTCAATTTCATAGCAGAAGAAAACTGGAAAAAGACAGAATTTATTTGGGGAAGAGGCACATGCCCAAAACCAAGGACACATTGTAAATATTGCTTGCATTATCTTAGAATGTTGCTGAAATAGTGTTTTGTGTTGCAGTGTGTTCTGAAATAGTGTTTTGTGTTGCAGTGTGTGTTTCCAAAAAAAGATTATTTAGTGAATTCCATTCTCACTGATTTAACACAAAACCAGAAATTTTAAGAGGACCTATCTCAACTGGATTGGTGGCGACAGCGTGGGTAGAGAATGCAAGCTGTTGTGCCTAAGGTTCAGGCTTTAAACCTGGGTTAATTCTAACCCCCATGTATAAGTAACTGGGGCAACACACACACACATTAAGTGAAATGGAGCACAATTCTGCATAATGAAATGAAACAGCCTACTTAAATTGAAATGCCTGCATATAGAAATGAAACAGAGCTTACACACCCCTTAAATAAAATTACTTACTGAAGCACAGTTAAAAAATGAATTCAGGTTTGGACCCAGAAATACATTGCCTAATTGTTTTTATGTCCAAATAAAATGGCACAGGGGAATTGTTGCTACAACTGTGGTCCACAAGCAATGCAATATATTCTCAAATACTAAAGCTATTTTTGTGATAAAATGCTGGTGTTATATAAAATAGCAACTGCGAGTTGAGTAGCTAAAATGTTATACTATAAAATGCTAATCTGATCGGAATTATGTTCTATCTACCCAGAAGTAGCAGTTAACCACCAATGAAAAAATAAGCCTCTTAAGTTAACACTCTAACTTAAATGACCGTGTGCTGTGGTCTGAATATGTTCAGTGAAAGTTACTTTCCTGAAAAGTTCTCTGTATTCAGTCTCCAGCATTTTTAATTTTCCACAGCAGAGAATTATCAAATTAGACAATTTTAACAAGCAAATGAGCATGATAAATGCATCACATTTTTCCAACTTCCAGAAGGAAATGCAGAAATGTATTAACATTCTTTTAACAGTTTTATAGTTATGCTTTTATTTGTTTTGATATGTTTCTCATATTTTTTAACTTTGGATTAAATTGATATATATTCTTTTATTCCCCGCCTTTGAGGAGTTCTTTATTCTTAAATGAAACAGAGCACAGCTCTGCATAATGAAACAGCCTGCTTAAATGAAATGGGACACAGCTCTTGATGATGAAATGAAACACAGACACTTGTGTTACTATTTTGTGTGGTTCCAGAGGAAGACTTTTTGTTTTGAGAGACTTTTGACTTTGAATAACTGTTTCCCTCCAAAGAGGTTTCACATGTAAAATACACAAACATTTATTACCAGTAATTCTCTGTTTTAGTAAACTCCCAACACTTCATTATTAGGACTTTCACTAGTAAGCATAAACTTCACATTGGACTGTCATCTCAGAGCCCTTGGTCTGTCTATCCTTTCACAAAACATCTTCAGACTCCTCTGGATTCTAACTCTAAATGACTTCTTCATCTTAAATTTTCCCTGGCCTTAAAAAAGGCACACATACTCAGCTGGTTCCCATTATCAGGCCCGTAGAGACCATTCATTATTTATTAGTCCAAGCTTAGTCTTCCAAGTAATAACTACTTTCCACTTCCAGAAACAGCTCAGCTTTGGCTCACTAATATTTCTGCTAAACAGCCTGCTTAAATGAAACCGAGCACAGCTCAGTCTCCACATAGAAATTAAGTTTGCAGCATTCCACAGGTGATCAGAATAGACTTGCACTGTACTTGCATTTTGAGAAACTAGAAATCATTAACAGGCACCCTTCTGCCTTAGCACAGATCTTCTAAAGCCACAGAAAACACCTTGACCAGGAAAGCTTTGATACTCCACACAAGAAACAATCATACTAAAATAACAGGATTTCCTATCAATGAACTGTAGTCTTTCTGATACAGTAACAGTGAAGTCGATAAAAAGTGCATGTGGCAAAGCAGCATACTTTCCTTAGCATAATACTGATAAATCTGGTGGAAATACCTAGTAGTTACAAATATATTCCTAAAGGATTAATGTCCAAAAAAAGCTTTATTTACACTAATCAGCAACTGTTCTAATTTAAATGTATTATTTTTCATGTTTCATCCACATACATATTTACAGCTGATTTTAAAGAGTGAAAAAAATTGAAAGAAATTAAATGAAATGGAGCTTACCGTCCCAACCCGTGGAAGTTGACTTAGTGTGAACTGATGCGATCGTTTTTTTTCACGTGCACTTTTGTGTTTTTAAATTAAGTAGCGTGCGGCACACGCATGAGTCAGACCTTGCAGCTGTAAAGTGGGAGGGTGCTTCTCTCCTCCTCGCGCTATGGTTCTGGCGCCTAAAACGGTATGCAATGGGCGTTCTTAAAGGGGAATGCCCTTTCTTTAAAAAAAAAAAAAAAAACAAAAAAAAACTTTTTTTTTGTAAATTAAAATAAAATGAATTTCTCGGCCAGCTGATTCCAGAGGGGTGCAAGTGCACCCCCTTGCACCTGCCTGCAGGCGCCCTTGGTTGTGTGCATGAATAACCATTTGCTTACAGACCTCTCTACCAATTGGGGACAAATTTCAACAGAATCAGGGACAAGTCCAAAAAAAATCAGGGACACTTTTAAATTATTAGTGCTATTAACTTGAAACATTGACAGAATCAGAGCATATGAATTAATACACATTTTCTGAAGTAAAAGAAGTCTATAACTATTAATTATTGTCATTATTCATTAAGTGTAATTCACCAGATTTCCTCCAAAAGTCACTAGTTTTAGGAGGGATTAAGAGGGACAGAGCTAAAATTTGAGTCAAAATCAGGGACGTCCCTGAAAATCAGGAACAGTTGAGAGGCCTAGTATCAAATATATTTATTATACTTGTCCTGCATAATAATTATAGGCCATTTCATCTGATGTGTTTTTAATTATACCTGCAATATATGTTGATATACTTTTATTGTTATATGCAGACAACACATGTTGATGGTATGTTACTTAATCGATTTTAGATTGCAGATGTGCACATCATTTTCAGTTTAATGTCAGCTATAATTTTCACAGGATTTGTGGCCTGATACATATTTGGTTTTCATTGTTATGGTTTTGATTACTGACACATTACATATGGTGGTACACTTGACTATGGCCATAGTGTATTCTAAGGTTTCATACTGAATGTTTTCTGCCTGTTCATTGTGTCACAGTGGGTATGCTATGTAGTCATGTTGTAGCAGTTATGCATATAGCACATGCAACACATAGTTCACAAAGTCAGTGTGCTAAACAGTCACAGCCCTTAAGGCCAAACAACATGCCAGACACACTTGTAATAGGTGACTCCATAGTCAGGCACACTGACGTCCCGCTTACCAGACTGAACAAGGAGAGGATCACGGTAAGCTGCCTGTCGGGAGCTAGAATCCGCCACATAACACAAGCACTCAGGTCACTCTACAGCAAGTACAAATATGACTCAGTCATTGTACATGCCGGTGTGAACGACCTGAGACGTACCTCCCTGGACTACATGAAAAGAGACATAGAGGAACTCTCTGATTATGTAGCCCAGGCCGGTATGACCCTGACCCTGAGCAGCATCTTACGCTCACCAAGAATGATGCCACAGTACAAAGACAAAATGATCAGTTTTAACAATTGGCTTAATTACTGGTGTCATTCTAAGGGGATCCAGTGTCTGTCTGCTTGGGATGACATGCTTGACAAGCCACGCTGCTTCACAAGGGATGGCTTGCACCTGTCACCCCTGGGCTTCGGATATTGGCCAAGGCTCTTGCCACCCCATAGTGCCTTTTTAGGCAAAGCTCAAATGACAAACCTACCTCCTAGAAAACACAAGTGGAAAAAACTAAGGGTAATGCTGCTCAATGCCAGAAGTCTAAACCTCAAGATGCACGCCCTTGAAGCCCTCCTCAGTATGGAGAACATCGATGTCTGTGCAGTGACTGAAACCTGGTTCAAGGCTCCTGAGAGCACCCCAGCACTATCAGGTTTTACCTCATATCATGCTTTCCGGCCCCAAAACTTGGACCGAACCACAAAAGGAGGGGGGTATCCATTTTCATCAAAGATACCCACACCTCCAGGTTAGTGGCAACGCACGAAGCATCGGAGACTATCCAGGTGCAACTAACCAGAGGCAAAACTGCCTTACAGTTTGTAGCATGCTACAGACCACCCTCTCAAACTCAGGAACCCCACACAGCCTTCCTGAAGACACTGGAGAGTATGAATGTCTCTCCAAATACCATCATTTTGGGAGACTTCAACTACCCAAACATAGACTGGGAACATTACTCAAGCCCCAACACCCTAGCCCAAAGGTTCCTAGAATTCATAAACTCAAATGCAATGGAACAACTAGTCACCATTCCCACAAGAGGAGACAATATACTAGACCTGATCATCACAAACATGGGGACAAAATTCTCCACACCGGAAGTACATCCCTCTTTGGTAAGATCAGACCATAAATTAATCTCACTGGAAATCCACATCCGCCCCACCCCTGTACAAAAGACCACAGTGAAGAACTTCTTAAAAGCAAACTTCACACTTCTTAAGACTGAAGTGGTATCTTTCAAGGCCCCTGGGCCAGTGGAAACCACAACCCACACTGCTGAATCTTTTGCAAATGCCTTCTATGGGCACCTTCAAGAATGCATGGATCATGCAATCCCAAATAAAACCAAGACCCATTCCCCAAAGGCAGGCCGGTCTGGTGGACCCCAGCCATAAACAAACTTTACAACAGGAGGAGGAAGCTACTACATGACAGAGCAAAATCCCTAAAAGGGAAGGCATCTCTGATCAGTACTAGCAAAAAACTACGATCCCTCATAAAATCATCCAAGTCCAACTTTGAGAGAAAAATCGCAAAAGACAATCACAAGGCCTTCTTTAGCTATGTTAGAAACCTGGGTGGAAACTCCCAGATATGCTGAGAGTTAGTCCAAAATGACACAAAATACAGTGAACCCACTGACATTGCCAACATTCTGACAGACAGGTTCAGTGCAAATTTCTCCTCCCCCTCCCCCCCAAAAGGAGAAATAACTATCTCAGCAGAGTGTAGCCTCCCTAACATCTCAGATGCCCAGGTGAGAGCCGCCCTCTCTAAAGCTAAAAACACAGCATCAATGGGACCGGATGGTGTCCAGGGCTGTGTGCTACATGAACTCCAAGAGGAACTAAACCCACACATAAGGCTGCTGTTTAATCTTAGCCTTACTACAGGATACGTACCCAAAGAGTGGCGTACGGCAACAGTGGTCCCACTTCACAAAGGCGGTGCTTCTATGGACCCTGTAAATTACCGCCCCATAAGCTTGATGAGCCTGGTCTGCAAAGCTATGGAGAGGATCATTATGGAACTCATAAACAAAGACATTGGGGACCTACAGACATTGGATCCTACCCAATTTGGCTTTGTCAAGGGCAGATCCTGCCTTTTGAACTTGGTCGACTTTTTTGAAACAGTCACTAAGGCCATTGATGAGGGCAAGGCAGTTCACACAGCCTACTTTGACCTTGCAAACGCCTTTGACACAATACCCCACTCGGGCATCATCGACAAACTCACCAGCTTAAATGTAAACCCATATGTCACAAGATGGGTTGCAAACTGGCTCAAAGACAGAAACCACAGGGTCAGAGTTGCTGGAGCTATGTCAGACTCTAAGCCAGTCACAAGCGGTGTCCCACAGGGCTCAGTCCTGGGACCCCTCTTGTTCGGCATTTATTTTTCCGAGGTACAGGCAAACATAGGAGGATTGTGGCTGACAAAGTTCGCAGATGACTGCAAACTGGGCGCCATAATTGATACTCCAGCGGACACAAACATCCTTCAGAGAGGCCTCATAGAAATGGATAATTGGTGCCAGAGCCATGGCCTTAAGCTGAACGCCAAGAAATGTATAGTCATACCCTTTGGGAAAAACAAGGTATCAACAAATTACCACATAGGCGGTAATCCATTAAGTACGGAAGAGGTAATCAGGGACCTAGGGACCCAGGTTGACAGTAACCTCTCATTTGACACTCACATTGCCAAAGTGGTTAGGAAGACCTTCTATATTGCCACCTTATCATGAAGGGTTTCACATCTAGATCAAGAGAGGTCATTGTGCCCCTGTACTCTTCTCTTATCAGGCCAATGATTGAATACAATGCCCCATTTGGGATGTATCTCACCCGACACCTGCAGCAGTTGGAAAGACCCCAAAAGTTCCTCACCAATAGGATAAAGGGTCTTAAACATATGTCATATGCTGCCTGACTGAAAAAACTCCAGCTCTATTCAGTCGCATACCGCCTAATCAGAGGTGATCTGTGCCTGACGTACAAGGCCATGTACAATCCTGAATTAATGGACATGCTCCACCTCAGAAAATCCAAATCCATCAGAGCCACGAGAACAAGTGACTTAAATCTCAACACAGAAATAAATAGAATGTGCTGGAGGGACAGATTCATAACCCAGAGGCTCCCTACACTCTGGAACAGAATCCCAGTCCATGTTAGGCAGAGCCCCTCACTGACTCTATTCAAGAGAAATCTCGATGAGTGGATGGGAGATCATAAGTTTACCCCGGGGGTCATCTCTGTGTCACTACTAGACAGAGGCATAGTAAACTAAACCCTAAAAGGGCATAGTATTCTCATCCTAAGGGGTGATGTAAGCCACATAAACTCTGGCTAGGCTTATAAATGCCCTAGGGCAGATAGTCTAGTACGAACCTATGAACCTATGAACCTATATGTGCTTTCTGTCTTGTGCTGTTATTCACCTTGACAGAACATGGGTCCCTTCAGACATCAGAGAGGAGCACAATCTAGACCACTGCCAGAGTCCCCCTATGATGATGGTAACCATGAGATGAATATGATGATAAGGAAGCTGGACATGCAAGTGCCATCATCTCTGCTGCAACCTGAAGGAGCCGATGCCAAGCACCACAACAAGATGATTACTGGGAGCAGATCTGGGAGGTGATGACTAATGACTTTCAGGCACAGATGAGGGACATAATGAGGAATTTCTTCCAAGATGTGGCATGATCTATGTAGGACTCAATCAGGAAAATACCCCAGGAGATCATTTGTGATGTTCATCCCCAGCAGGGAGGTCCGTCGCCATCATAAGTATTGCCTGTGTGATCCAATTGTGTAATGCCGCTACCATGGTGTTTGCCAGTTTACTATCAGTATGCCGACTTGTAGGTGGTTGACTACACCTACACCATGTCCTACATCCAGAACTGTGGAATATCAACACCAACCTTACCAACTGCTCTACTTTGCACACTTCTGGACCCATGACAATGCTTGTTCCTCGGTGCAGAGTGAAAAGGAGTTTCAATGTATTATATTTCTGTTGGGTGTACTGGAATTCGGCAGTGCAGTTTTCGCGGAGGTGGTTCAACAGCATTACAACTCAACTGCCTGTGAGTCAACATTATGGTAGTAAATCATGTTTTACATATCAGTGACTGGACTGCATATGCACACTTGTGCATGCATAGTATTTTGCTGCCATGCTTATGTGATACATGACCAAGTGTATACTGCAGATGTTGTGTTATATTTACCATTATGCTTCAATGGTGTATGGCTCACATTACCACATTAGACTTTCATTCAATATTTAGCCATCTATGAGATTCTGCAGTTAACATGCTTTTACTGCTGCAACGATTCCACTGTATGCATGTGTAGTACTGATAGCAACATGTAAACAACATGTTGACTATATTCCACAAATATCACAGTGTTATATGTATGATTTGTGGATTGCCATGCCATGTATGTTCAACACAAGGACATGTCCTGGCCATGTGTTCTGGATGACAATTGTCACCCACACTGGCTTATTGGCATTATGTGTGACATGCGTTGGCAATGCTAATGCCATGTTGCATCATATATAAATGTATCTGATACATATGGGCAGTCCTCCTTTACTGAATGCATAGACCACAAATGTAATATTCATGTGTGCACTGTGGTAATGATAATTTATTCAGTAACCTATGAACTGTGAACCTATGAACATTACAGTATACCTTTTATGGCCTAGGTTACATTTCCACATCCATTCTTTATTCACATAAATTCATGCATTTTTGACACATGGTGTACATATGCAGTGATTTATGTACATGTCTGTGCACATATACTGATTATTAGAGAAACATTGATGCTCCTTGGAACTGTGAGTAATCACTGACTTCATGTTAATGTGCTGTAATGTTGTTCACAGGACTGTTCTTTGCCCAGTCATAACCAGGCTCAGTGACATATAACCACAGGTGTTTATTCCATATGTTGCTTTACATTGGCAGGACAGTATATATCTATATATCTATATCTATATATATCTATATATGTATATATATATATATATATATATATATATATATATATATATATATATATATATATATGGGATTACTTCACAATGCCTAAATCCTGAATGATCGAATTTCATATGGCCGAGACCATATGATTGAACTTTCGGAATGTCAGCATTGTGAACGAAGATCTGCATACAGAGCAGAATGGGACATTTCCCTTTTCCTTGCTGTAATGCAATCTTGGAGTTGGAATATTTAAGTAGCTGGGGTGTGGGAGGTGCAGGGGGTGGTTTGCTCCCCTGCAGAAACATTTAAATTTTTTTTTTTTTTTTTTTTTTTTTTATTTGTTTCAGAATTTCAATTGTTTGTTTGTGTCTTTTGGCTTTTCCTGATATGTGTGGTGCAGCAGTATTATTGTTGCCTCACAGCAAGAGGTTCTCCTGTCCGATTCTTGGCTGGGGTGCCTTCTGTGTGGAGTCTGCATGTTCTCCCTGCATGTCCTCCCTGCATTTGTGTGGGTTCCTTCTGGGTGTTCTGGTTTCCTCCACATCATAAAGACATGCATCTGGAGTGTTTCTCCCAGGGCCTTTGCTGAAAATTGGCTTTGTTTCAAGTTGGACTTTCCCAATAAATTAATGTTAAATATATATCTATGTGCGTATGCGAAACCAGTTGTTAGCTTGCTTACCTATGCCTGTTGCTATTATATGTTTGCACAATACTGTGTTTGTGTGTGATTTATACATGCCCATTTCTGTTGACATTGGCATTGCAGTCTGCTCATGTGCCATACATTGATCAATCACTTCAATGTAGTTTGGGATGACTTCAACAACACCCTATATGGTGTACACATGCATTTGCAAGGTGTCACCTTACATATCGTTGTCCTGTTTTATCTTTTGCCTACAGACCCTTCCCCTGATGTAGGCCCATGTTGTCCTCTTCCCTTCCACCTTTGTAGTTATGTCATATATCTTGCACATATGCATAGTATATGTTTACCTTTGTTGGAATTCTCATCCATTTTCATGGTGTTGTTTTCTTACAAGTTCAGCTAGTGCCAACTCTATGCCCATTATTCAGATGCGTGACTTATGCACACAAGTTGCTGGCTTTTGCTTCCAATAAATCCTTGTTCTTGTTATGCTTGTGTATCATTTATTAACCTGTGTACATTGTTGAAATTCATCTACACAACCTGATACTGGTTATATAGCATGAATCATAGATTTGTTAACATATATTATTATTATTTGTCATTGGTGTGTGTATGTGTATTGACATTACTTTAAAATAATTTCCTGTTAAGCCAGGGAAGGTCATACATATAAACCTATACATGTGTGCTACTTCTGACATGGCATATGTTTGTTTGGGTTGTGTACACCTACTTGTGTAGGTAGTAGTCAGTTTGCTGCTTTGTTACAGTACTGCCGTTTGGCACTGTGCTTAGTTGGTTTCCTTTCCTATGCAGGGCTTGTGGTTCTGTTCTGTCCTCTGCTGGTATTCTCTGTATACCCCAGCTTTTCGGTGACTGTCCTTACTCATCTGTAATGCTGCTTGCCTTAGGCTTACACTGTTGACAGACTACGTAGACATTGGATTATTTATCCCTATTTATTACCCTACAACACACAACTGCCATCAGTCATACACATCCAAACATGACTGCCACACAGTTTGCAACAAGTGATAATGTAATAGTGACTAGGCACATATGTATTTCATCATGGCTGGTATTCATTCCCACCCTTATCAACTTTTCATTGCCCATGTTGTGCTGTGTGCCGTCTGTGTAATTTCACTCTCCTTGTTTATTTCTAACCTTTCTGTCATGTGTTGTGATATTATACCTCTGTGATGGCCTTCTCCCCCTCCTCTTTTCCTGTCTTTACCTTTCATTCTATTTTTTTTAAAAATGGGTCCTATTCCCAGAAAAAAAATTTGGACAAAGCTTAAAGTAATGGGGGACAAAGGTCCAAAAATAAGGGCAGATTTTAAATGTTGCTCTTATAAATTTTGCTGAAAGTTGCTTGAATAACTGGATGTGTTAGCATGCATTTTTCTGAAGGATTTGGAGTCTGAAACTCCAATGTATATCATTACTAAGTGACTTCAATTCTCAGTGATTTACCAGAAAACTAAAATTTTATGAGTATATGTCTAAAAATATGAGGCAAAAATCTGGACTTTCTGTGAAAATCTGAACAGTTGAGAGAGATACCCATGCCCCTCTCACTGTGTGTCAGATTTTCCTTTTCCAACACACCTCTTGTCTGTCCCTCTTCTTCACCTGTACCCCATGTCTGCTTTTCTATCTCCCTATTTCCTTGGGTGTGTGCTTTACTTGTGCTCCCCATACATGTCCCAGACACATTGTTAGCTACTGTTAGCTGTGGCAATATGGCCATGATTGGCCTTCACCTTTATTAATTTTTCCTATTAGAAATTTTACAGATTCCATCAGAATCCATTACAGAAAATTTATTTTTTAATAATAAATGATTTACAGAGATACCTCATAGTTCTCTCTAAGCTTTTTGGAGAGATTTTGTTGTAGATATGTGTTTCCAAATGTCTGGCTGATTAGATTGGGACAGAATTTCTGAAAAATTGTTAATGCACATTATTCTTTGTGAGACAGTTTTCATGACTTTCACAGATGATATACAGTGTGGCACTGCTGCTAAGAAACTCTGTTATGTACCAAGATATTTTATGTTTGAGCCATATTTAAATATTCCATGCTTATCTGCAAATTAGTAGAAGATGGCTGGCAGACATGCTTACACGACATAACTGATGGGCATTACAGGAGTTCAGATGAATCCTTAGAAATCATTGACAGGGATGATGAGAAGCAACTTATGAATATTGATCCAATCCCTTGTGACCACTTGTTGGAAGCCTACAGGAATAAAATTGCTGATGAAGGCAGACTGTTTCTTGCAGAATTTCAGAGTATTCCAAGAATCTTTAGTAAATATTCTGCAAAGGAGGCCCGTAAACCTTACAACCAGACCAAAAATCGATACGTGGATATTCTTCCATATGACATCAATCGAGTCCAGCTGACTCAGGTTTCTGGAGAGCCAGGTTCAGACTACATCAGTGCCAGCCATATAGATGGATTCAAGGAACCTAGAAAATACATCGCAGCACAAGGTCCAAAGGAAAAAACTGTGGATGATTTCTGGAAAATGATTTGGGAGCAACAGTCAAGTATCATTGTCACGGTAACTCGATGTGAGGAAGGAAACAGGAATAAATGTGCTGAGTACTGGCTAACACTTGAGAAAGGGACAAAAACTTTTTGGAGATAATCATATGACCATATCTGAAGAAAAGAGATGCCCTGATTATATTATCCAAAAACTTCATGTTACAAATTAATTTGCTACCCAACTTGCTTAGACTGCACTAAGTCTGTAGAATCATCCTGCCTGTCAACTAAGGACCATATCCAAACCTTCCTGCTGCATCATCTGTTTGCCTTTACTCCAGAACCCTTCAAATAAGGAAAAAAGAAGGTGTGCGTCATCTTACATCGGGAAGTAAAGTTTAGTTTCCTACTATTATTTTATGGAGGTGTAAAGAGCGCTCCCCAGCCAGCACATCCAGCAGACTTTCTCCCTCTTTACCCTACAACCAGTATACATATTTAACTGCCAAAATAAGCTCCCTAACTGTTATTTTTCCTTCCTGGACTCCGATGAGATTACACCCATAGTAAAGTACTCTTGATATAATATTTCTGACCACTAGGTGGCATCCTTACCCAGGCTTACCATCATAAACCTACCCCTGTGGCTCAAAGAAAGACCTCATTATACTCTGTTCCTCATATCTTGCTGATACTGTTGCCCACATTAGTCTTTACCTCTACTAGTAGCATTCCCCTTACCCTAGCATCTCTCCCACTACTTTCCTTTATCTCTATATTTACCTATATATAGACGTACCTAGTAGGGTTGCCACCTTTTCAAATGGCCAAAGTGGGACATTTTTGGTATAAACATCAGATTTTATAGGCCGACACATACCCACGGTCAGAACAAAGGATAGAACTTAACTTTTTTGCCTAAATAAAAGCTTATTCTTGTAGCATTTTAGTTGCTTATTCTGTTTCTTATAACATTTAGGTATTTTAGATACAGAATAACTGTTTTATGCAACTATTACATAAAATATAGGAAATAATTTTGTCCTAAAATCTCAGGACATTTGCCATTTTTACAATTTTTTTGTCAGGACACAACTGCCCAAAGAGGGACTGTCCCTTGCAAAGTGGGACAGGTGGTAACCCTAGTACCCAGACATTGCCTTACCTTTAAAAATCAGCATTTTGTTGATTGCTTCTCTTTAGTTTCTTCCTTCTCTTGTCTCGGTCTCCTTATCTATATTTCTCGCTATTTCCCTTCCTCACTTAGCTACATGCTTCCTCTCTACTGTTCCCCTCAGGATTCAGTGTCTATGCACTTCTCTTCTGGCTCTGCATAGCCCTTCCAGCTTACTTTTTCCTTTCTAACTGTCCTTTGACCTGTTGAACAGCAATAGCTTTAGCCCCTCCCTGTTATACCTGCTCCCGTAACACCTCTCCTCCTCTAACCCACCCACTACTCCCCTCTAAACCTATAAGTATCAGTAACTCCGCGTGGCGCCATCTTTATTCCTCTGGACTCGCTTCAAAGCTGCTGTGCTATCCTGGCCCTAGCGTCCTGGCTGCTGTAAGTTACAACCTTGTATGTTATCTTTGTTTAACTGGAATTAGCCTGAAAAACGCCTTTTATGCATAGCTCATTATGCATTACCTGAATTTAGCCTGATATGTGGATTTAATGCTAGCATCTTTGTATTAAGTGTTATTTTCTGCTTAATGTGTTTGATAGACTTTCAGAAATAAGGGTACGATAGTAGCGCTCATGTTGTTGTCCCTTTAAGTGTTATGTGATAGACTTTCAGTAATAAGGGTACGATAGTAGCGCTTGTGTTGATGTACCTAGATGTATATTACCATTGCGTTTTCACTCTGAGTTTCATTAGTCCTTTCATGTAACTTCTGAATGTCCAGCTGATCTGTGGAAGAGCTGTTAGTAGCTATCCCACAGATACTGTTGATCTAGCAGTCTATCTGGATACATCGGGCTCAGTAGGAATTACAACTGCATTCCCCACGTGGAAAGGATATGGTCCACCTCTTTTTTCCCAAGTGAGCGTTTAGCATGCATCAAGTACTGAGGATTAGAAACCTCACTTTATTTGTCTTAGGAACTTACCTATATGTTTTAAATGAGAAACTAAAGTATTGCAATATTCAATCGTCCTCATGGCGAGGATATAGTCTTCCTCTCAATTTCCTAATGAGTGCTCTATGAGCATCCATAAGTGAGAATAAGATAAGAATTAAAAACCTGACTTTCATTATAGAATACCTGCATATTTTCAAACACTAAACTATAGCTTAGCCTCTCCTACTTATACTGTAAGGACCTAGTACAGTATTGTCCAAGTGTAGAGGCTATTGTCCTCCATCTTTATTTTCCCTGGGGTGTACTAAGCTGCTAATGCTCCCTCTGGGAAGCTAAGGTCTCACTGCTGCACCAAAGGGGTGTAAACTCAGTAAATGCTAGTGCTAAACATCGCATATTATAAATAAAAAGCTAGCTACCTTTGGTGCTCTAAATGATTGGGAGTGGTAATTTCTGCAGCTCATGGCAGACTACAAGTAAATCCTGGGCATACTTTGTCTAATGGCAAGACTTCCCTATTGGTTTACTGCTGAAAATAGTGTACATTGAGATTAATGTTTAAATAACAAGAACACAATGCACACCAACACAAGGCTACCTACAACAATATTCTCGCTGAGATTAAAAGAGCATCTGTGATTTAGCTTGTAACCTCAGTGTACTAAACGTGCTAGCTCATCAGCACCTTCCAGTTAAAGTGATATTGTACATTTTCCAAATGCACTGTCACTATCTCGAGCTCGCTAAAGTATTTCAAGTCTATATCTGGAAAACAGCCTCACGATAGTGAAACAAATGAAGAAATTATCAGCATCTTCCCCATTTATAAAATGTATTTAAGCATTTCGTCCTGCAATACTCGTTGGATAGGTTTATGAATAACCTCAGGAAAAGAGCCTTATGATAGTATCGCTGCTCTCACTGCCCAGATAACCTTGGTGTAATATGCATAATGACTAAATTATCAGCATCTTCCCCATTTATAAAATGTATTTAAGCATTTCGTCCTGCAATACTTGTTGGATAGGTTTATGAATAACCTCAGGAAAAGAGCCTTATGATAGTATCGCTGCTCTCACTGCCCAGATAACCTTGGTGTAATATGCATAATTTTACCTCTGGGTAATTAGGGCTGGTTACTGAACTAATGCTAAATGTCTTGAAAAGAAGGTTCCTATTGGTTAGACCAAATGTGCATGTGGTTGTTTTCACTCCATTATGATAGTCATATAGGCATTATACCTACTAGCTAAATAGTTTCTACACTTAGCTTAATTGTCTTGAGATATTTTCTTTATGTTTCAATCTTATGTGAACTAGTACAATATCTTTTTTGCCATAAAACTAATAGTTAAACTGTATGTGTCGCTATGTTTTGGCTAGAATGATTAAGCAAAGATCTGTTAGCAAGAAATGTACCTCTGTGTCTAGCAAATAGCTACCTAGCCTTAAGTTGCTCTGTGCTTACCATAGTTACAGAGAATGCTTTTATGTATGTTGTAACTGCTTAAAGAGAATGCTTTTATGTGTATATTAACTGCGTAAAGGACCTGCATTTGCTATTTTCTACTACACTACATATTTTTTCTCTCTCTCTCTCTCCCAAAAGTAATTTGCTACCCAACTTGCATAGACTGCACTAAGTCTGTAGAATCATCCTGCCTGTCGACTAAGGACCCTCTCTAAACCTTCCTGCTGCATCATCTGTTTGCCTTTTACTCCTGAACCCTTCAAGTAAGGAAAAAAGAAAGTATGTGTCATCTTACACCTGGCAGTAAAGTTTAGTTTGCTATTATTATTTTATGGAGGTGTAAAGAGCATTCCCCAGCCAGAACAGCCAGTAGACTTTCTCCCTCTTTACCCTACAACCAGTATACCTCTCAAACTGCCAATATAAGCTCCCTAACTGTTTGTTTTCCTTCCTTGACTCTCCGACCAGACTACACCCATAGTAAAGTACTCTTGATAAAATATTTCTGACAACTAGGTGGCATCCTTACCCAGGCTAACCATCATAAACCTACCCATGTGGCTCGTAGAAAGTTCTCATTGTACTCTGTTCCTCATATCTATTGCCCACATTAGTCTTTACCTCTACTAGTAGCATTCCCCTTACCCTAGCATCTCTCCCACTACTTTCCTTTATCTCTATATTTAACTATATATAGATGTACCCAAACATTGCCTTACCTTTAAAAATTAGCATTTTGTTGATTGTTTCTCTTGAGTTTATTCCTTCTCTTGTCTCTGTCTCCTTATCTATATTTCTCAATATTTCCCTTCCTCACTTAGCTACATACTTCCTCTGTACTTTTCCCCTCAGGATTCAGTGTCTATGCACCACTCTTCTGGCTCTGCATAGACCTTCCCAGCTTAACTTTTCCTTTCTAACTGTCCTTTGACCTGTTGAAGAGCAATAGCTTTAGCCCCTCCCTGTTATACCTGCTCCCGTAACACCTCTCCTCCTCTAGCCCTCCCACTAGTCCCCTCTAAGCCTATAAGTATCAGTAACTCCGCGTGGCGCCATCTTTTTTCTTCTGGACTCTCTTCAAAGCTGCTGTGCTATCCTGGCCCTAGCGTCCTGGCTGCTGTGAGTTACAACCTTGTATATTATCTTTGTTTAACTGGAATTAGCCTGAAAAACGCCCTTTATGCATAGCTCATTATGTATTACCTGAATTTAGCCTGATATGTGGATTTAATGCTAGTCTCTTTGTATTAAGTGTTATTTTCGGCTTAATCTGTGTGATAGACTTTCAGAAATAAGGGTACAATAGTAGCGCTTGTGTTGTTGCCCTTTTAAGTGTTATGTGATAGACTTTCAGTAATAAGGGTACAATAGTAGAGCTTGTGTTGATGTACCTAGATTTATATTACCATTGCCTTTTCACTCTGAGTTTCGTTAGTCTTTTCATGTAACTTCTGAATGTCCAGCCGATCTGTGGTAGAGTTGTTAGTAGCTATCCCACAGATACTGTTGATCTAGCAGTCTATCTGGATACATTGCGCTCAGTAGGAATTACAACTGCGTTCCCCACGTGGAGAGGATATGGTCCGCATCTTTTTTCCATAGTGATCATTTAGGGTGCCTCAACTACTGAGGATTAGAAACCTCACTTCATTTGTCTTAGGAACTTACCTATATATTTTAAATGAGGAACTAAAGTCTTGCAATATTCAATCGTCCGCATGGCGAGGATATAGTCTTCCTCTCATTTCCCTAATGAGTGCTCTACAAGAATTCATAAGTGAGAATAAGATAATAATTAAAAACCTCACTTTCATTATAGAATACCTGCATATTTTTGAACGCTAAACTATAGCTTAGCCTCAGATGCTATTGTCCTCCATCTTTATATTCCCTGGGGTGTACTGAGCTGCTAATGCTCCCTCTGGGAAGCTAAGGTCTCCCTGTTGCACCAAAGGGGTGTAAACTCAATAAATGCTAGTGCTAAACATCACATATTATAAATAGAAAGCTAGTTACCTTTGGCGCTCTAAATGATTGGGAGTGGTAATTTCTGCAGCTCATGGCAGACTACAAGTAAATCCTGGGCATACTTTGTCTAATGGCAAGACTTCCCTATTGGTTTACTGCTGAAAATAGTGTACATTGAGATTAATGTTTAAACAACAAGAACGCAATGCACACCAACACAAGGCTACCTACATCAATATTCTCACTGAGATTAAAAGAGCATCTGTGATTTAGCTCGGAACCTCAGTGTACTAAACGTGCTAGTTCATCAGCACCTTCCAGTTAAAGTGATATTGTGCAGTTTCTAAATGCGCTGTCACTATCTCGAGCTTGCTAAAGTATTTCAAGTCTATATCTGGAAAACAGCCTCGCAATAGTGAAACAAATGAATAAATTACCAGCATCTTTCCCATTTATAAAATGTATTTAAGCATTTCGTCCTGCAATTCCCGTTGGTTAGGTTTATGAATAACCTCAGGAAAAGAACCTTATGATAGTATCGCTGCTCTCACTGCCCAGATAACTTTGGTGTAATATGCATAATTTTCCCTCTGGGTAATTAGGGCCGGTTACTGAACTAATGCTAAATGTCTTGAAAAGAGGGTTCCTATTGGTTAGACCAAATGTGCATGTGGTTGTTTTCACTCCATTATGATAGTCATATAGGCATTATACCTACTAGCTAAATAGTTTCTACACTTAGCTTAATTGTCTTGAGATATTTTCTTTATGTTTCAATCTTATGTGAACTAGTACAATATCTTTTTTACCATAAAACTAACAGTTGAACTGTATATGTCGCTATGTTTTGGCTAGAATGATTAAGCAAAGATCTGTTAGCAAGAAATCTACCTCTGTGTCTAGCAAAGAACTATCTAGCCTTAAGCTGCTCTGTGCTTACCATAGTTACATAGAATGCTTTTATGTATGCTGTAACTACTTAAAGAGAATGCTTTTATGTGTGTATTTTAACTGCTTAAAGGGAATGCTTTTATTTGTGTATTAACTGCGTAAAGGACCTGCATTTGCTATTTTTTACTACAATACATATTTTTCTCTCTCTCTCCCAAAAGTAATTTGCTACTCAACTTGCTTAGACTGCACTAAGTCTGTAGAATCATCCTGCCTGTCGACTAAGGACCCTCTTCAAACCTTCCTGCTGCATTGTCTGTTTGCCTTTTACTCCTGAACCCTTCAAATAAGGAAAAAAGAAAGTACGTGTCATCTTACACCTGGCAGTAAAGTTTAGTTTGCTATTATTATTTTATGGAGGTGCAAAGAGTGCTCCCCAGCCAGGACAGCCAGCAGACTTTCTCCCTCTTTACCCTACAACCAGTATACCTCTCTAACTGCCAATATAAGCTCCCTAACTGTTCTTTTTCCTTCCTTGACTCTCCGACCAGATTACACCCATAGTAAAGTACTCTTTATATAATATTTATGATCACTATGTGGCATCCTTACCCAGGCTAACCATCATAAACTTACCCCTGTGACTTGTAGAAAGTTTTCATTAACCTCTGTTTCTCATATCTTGCTGATACTATTGCCCACATTAGTCTTTACCTCTACTAGTAGCATTCCCCTTACCCTAGCATCTCTCCCACTACTTTCCTTCATCTCTATATTTACCCATATATAGACATACCCAAACATAGCCTTACCTTTAAAAATCATTTATTAATCAATTATTGCTTCTCTTGAGTTTCTTCCTTCTCTTGTCTCTTCCTGCTCCGTTCGCCCTGCGGGCTCATTCCACTCCCCTACCCTACCCCCAATTCCTACCCATCCCCAGTGGTCCTACACTAATACCACTCAGCCACACCCTCCTCTCCATCCAATGAATGAGATAGTCTCACCATCCTAGATAGTTAACATCACACCCTTATTTCTCCACTTAATCAATTATACCTATCACTACTAAGTGTCTTATCTCCTAGTCTTACCCCTCTATCCTAGTCTGCTCTAACTTAGGCCTTTCCTACCTATCTTTAGGACCCTCAACTAATTGTTTTCATGATACCTACCACAACTGTCTCTACATCAACTAAACTACTACTCACTACCACACTTATATCTTTTATAATCTCAGCCTACCACTTAACTTGCTTCAAACACCAGTATTACTCTCATTTCCACTACCCACCTACACAAACGACCACACACATCCTCACTATCCCCTACAACAACATAAACATAATATCTACACCTAGTTACCCACATGCAAAGTTTCGCAGACTGTCCCACATCAAATACTATGATCCTTCAACAAAAAAGCCCAGTTTCTATTAACTAATCTACATTACACATTGCACATTCTACAAAAAAAGATCATTACAAAATGGTGACATTCATCCTAACCCAGGCCCAGCCAATGTCCTACCTACTGATTTGCTTACCAACTATCCCACAATCACACTCAGCCCAAATAAACTTTCCAATTCACTCCTAATAGCACATCTCAATATCCAAAGTGTCAATAATAAAGTTCCCATCTCCATTCTCTCTTAGACATATACTCTTTTAACATTCTATGCTTGACAGAGACTTGGTTAAAACCACACATTCAAGACAATGAAATTATTCCACCAGGATATAACATATTGAGACATGACCATATTAGGAGAAAAGGAGGGGGAGTAGCAATTCTTTACAAAGACGGGCTAGAGGTTACCACCTCACCTTATAACCCACTTGAGGACAGTAATGCTGAAGTCCTTATCTCCAAGATTCAGCTTAATCCTAGTAAATTCATAAATATCTTATGTAGCTACCTCCCAGAAATAACATTAACTCCTTAGAGAACATTCTTAGCTGGGTCTCTACAACCTTCCCACAAGAAACTATAATCCTAGGCGATGTCAATATTGACTGGAAGTGCATCAATACTGAACATCCCACTACTCATATTAACCTTCATGGCTTCTATCAGACTATCACCTCCCCTACTAGAATTAATAAACCACACCAAAAGGAGAGCATCTTAGATTGGATACTTATTAATAATTGCCACCAAACCTACAAAGTAGGTATCTTCCCTAATGATGTAAGTGACCACTCATTGACCTATATAATCAGGCAAAAAACAGATATCTTACACCCAACATCATATAGAACTATACATTCCAACAAACATTTTAACCAAGAACTATTCCAGAGTGAACTCAGTGTCTGTGATTGGACCTGTCTAAAAACCCTCCCATTGGAAGATGCTGTCCAAATTGTTAACTATCCCAGACCTGCATGCACCCAAACGTAAAATAAGAATTAGGTCAAAACCTGCCCCATGGCTCACCAAAGATACCAAGCAAAAAATCCTACTTCGAAATAAAGCCCGGACTAGGTGGCATACTACTATAAGCACATCAGATCAACAAATATTTAGACAAATAAGAAATGTAACTAAAAAATCCATTCTCCTAGATAAAAAACTTTTACTGTCAACTACAGCAGACACACCAAAATAACCCCCAAAGATTCTGGGCTAGTATCAATAGACTCCTACACCCAGGACACTCCAGTACACCAACTCCTTTAAGAGCTAAGCATGAGACTCCCTCCCAAACTGCTAATGTCTTTAATTCCTTCTTCACAGAAGCCAGACATTCTCTAGCCAGTCAGCTATCCCCTGATAACTCCAGCCTTCCTACCCCCATGACTAACACTCTTCCTATCTTCCAACTACAATCCATCTCTACAAACTTCGTTTTCAAACTCCTAGCAAAACTTAAGCCTTGTACCCCCTCTGCTGACCAGATCCCAGCTGAATATCTGCAAAAAGCAGCTAAAGCTGTAGCTTATTCAATATCAATCCTGATAAATAGAACCATTAAGGAAGGATCCATCCTTGTCATCTGGAAAATCTCACACATTATCCCCCTAAACAAAAGTGGCAACTCAATTGAATATTCTAACTATCAGCCCATTGCTCTTCTATCTCCCTTAGCAGAAATAATGGAAAAATGTATTCATCATCAGTTAAAAGGACACCTAACTGTCAATAACATACTAGCTAAAAGCCAACATGGCTTTAGGCAGTTCCATAGTACCACTACTGCCCTCTTATCCTTTACGGACACCATTAATAGAAACCGCAACAACAATGTGTTCTCTTCAGCTCTATTTATTGATCTTTCAAAGGCTTTTGATAATGGTAAACCATACATTGCTGGTCTATCTTCTCAAATCACTTTCCCTTGATTCTCTATCCATAAAATGGTTCACATTCTACCTGAGCAACAGGCAACAGGCAGTGCTCTGGGAGAATAATCCATCATCCCACCTGCCTGTTACATTTGGTGTCCCCCAGGGCTCCATTCTAGGTCCTCTCTTATTTTCAATCTTCAATAATGATCTCTACTTAGCTATTCCCAATGCAACTTGTATACAATATGCAGATGATTCTATTTTAATCTGCACAGCTAAATCTGCTTCTGAACTGCAATCCCAAACCCAGAAAGTATTTAACATAGTTAAGGCCTGGTTCTTGAAACACCGTCTCCTTCTGAATCCCAAAAAAACAAAGCTCCTGCTCTTTACTCCTACTCGTAGGTCCACACCTATAGATTCTCAATTATCTCTAAAAATGGCACCCTCATAGCCCCTGACTCTACCACAAAACTGCTAGGGATCACAATAGACAAAACCTTAACTTTGAAACCCACATTAACAACACTATAAAATCAGTTAAGAGAAAAATGTGCTCCCTGTATAGAGTCAAGCCATTCCTTACACCAATAGCAAAAACTACCATTGCCCACTCCCATCTAATCTCTACTCTTTTCTATGCCTCACCAATATATACCAATCTATTAAAATGCAATCTCCTCAAACTAGCCACCTCCTATAACAACATTGCCAGATTTGCTTCTGGTAAACCCTTCAGAACCCACCATTGTCATAACCTCAAACAACTTGGATGGCTTGAACTACAAAATCAGCTTCAATTCAACCAATGTATTATTGCCCATAAAATCCTTTACCAGCCTAATAATACTCAGATATTCTCAGACCTCATAACTCCTTATAAAAATCTTAATACCTTACGTTCATCCAACAAACTTCTAGTTAACATTAACACGTCTAATAACATGGCAGGGGGGGACTCACTGTTCTCTAACACAACCGGAAAAACTGGAACCATCTACCTAGTGAACTTACTTCCCTTCCTACCTTATCACTCTTCGAACATAAACTCAAAATTTTCCTTAATACACACTGGCTTTGCTCGTGTTGTAACCCTGATTAACCTATTAATACTGCTACTAATATCTCTACTATCTCTATTTCTCTCCACTAAACTTAGGTCCTGTAGTGCAATAGTAAAACGTAAACCAGAAATAAGATACTTTTTTTTTAGTTACTATTACAAGTAAATATCTTGCAGTACTTTTTGTAAATAGCTCAATCAAATATGTAGAAATAGCATCTATGTCTTGTATATTTTTTAGAAAAAAAAAAAACCTTGGTCTGTCTTTTATCTGTGTTGGAGCTTTTCTCCCCATTCCTCTACTGAAAATGGACATATATCCAGTTAGACTAGCCTGGTCAACAAATGTAAAAAAGAATAAATAAAATAAATGGCACCATGGAATAAATATAAACTTCTTGCATGTGTCATTGCACCAAAGTACAAGACTGCCATGAACAAGTGAGTTGTCAGTGGCAACTTTCTAAAGCAAGGTTTCCATTTATTTTTTTCTCATTTTCGTTATAGGGGGGGGGGGGGGTTGAAGTCAAGATGATTTGGAAAAGTGTCACTACTATTATTTATAGGATACATGACTGGTGGAATGTAAATAAAGTCTCGAAAGTCACTGGGAGTAAGCTGCCTGATTGCACAAACTGGAGAGTTACCTTTAGTGTTGCTATTTTTATGGACTACCTTTCAAATGATTAAATTTGTCTCAGGAACTGTTTTTTTAATGACAAAAGTATATATATATATATATATATATATATATATATATATATATATATATATATATATATATATATATATATATGGTCTATATTATATGTTCGAAGTTTGAAAACTTAGAAAGTTAAATAATCGAATATAAATGTTCGAAGTTTCAAACATCGAACATATAATAAAAAAAAAAAAAAACGGAACTCACCTGACTAGTGTAGGCAGAGGGCAAGCCCCTCTGTGCCCCCCCCTTGCTCTTTAAATATACCAACTACGAGACTGCACTATAGTGTGGTAAAGGGAATATTTCCCTTACTGCACTGTAGTGCGGTCTTGGAGTTGGTATATTTAAAGAACGGGGGGTGTGGGGGTTGCAGGAGTGCTTGCCTCCCTGCCTACGACCGTTAGTTTTAGGTTTGAGTTTTTTTTTTTTTTTTTTTTTTTTACATATGTTCGAAGTTTTATAACTTTGAGCATTTAAATTTGGTATTTTAATGTTCAAAGTTATAAAACTTCAAACATATGATCTTCTTCTTCTTCTTTTCGGCTTTTCCCAGTTAGGGGTTGCCACAGCAGAACTCCAGTTCAGTAATGATTGCCAGTAGATTTTTACAGTGCTGAGGTGCAGCCCAACACCCAACCTTCAACGAAGGCACACCCATTCATGCATGTCTTTCAAACACCACTCAACCACGGGGAGGACATGAAGACTCCACACAGAGTGCACTCCAGCCGAGAATCGAATGGGAGAACCTCTTTTTGTGAGGCGACAATGCTACCGCTGCACCACCGTGGCTATTCAAACATATGATATAGACCCCATATACATATAATTATATATATAGCTAGATAGATAGATAGATAATGTGCCTGTATATGGTTAGCTTTATGTCTGAAAGGATTTTTTACTAAGTTACATAGAAAAAAGGATTTATCTGGGTAATGTGGTGAAGTGAAGATTTATATATATATATATATATATATATATATATATATATATAGAGAGAGAGAGAGAGAGAGAGATAATGTGCCTTGTATATGGTTAGATTTATGTCTGAAAGGATTTTTTTACTAAGTTACATAGAAAAAGGATTTATGTGGGTAATGTGGTGAAGTGAAGATTTCCATTGGTCCATTGTTCAGTCACTTATTGCTAAATATACCTTTACTTTGTTAATCATCTAACAAGCTTATTTTGGTCTGAGTCATCTAGCTATTAGTCGAAATATTTTTTCTCATAGCATTATACATCTAGTATGTTGGCTGTCTGATTTACAACTGTACAGATACAAATAGGGGACCAGTAAATAGTAAAGAGGTGGTCGTATAAGTTGATAATATGTATACGTTTATACCTGAATTCATTAGGGTGAGAAGAAAGGTTTCTAAGTTGGTGGTGCTGAAGAGTAGACAGAAGTGGTAACACAGATACAGAGAAGAAATCTTGGTAGAAATTGTTCTTATTGTTTTGAGAGCAGTATTATTGAGAAACTTGAAACTGAGTCGGGTAGATGCTTTTAATATTTTGGTAAGAGAATTACATTTTAAACTTGCTTGTATAATAAATATTTTGGTAAGAGAAACAACAATGAGGAGCTCGGTGATGTTTATGCTGTGGGAACCAAGCATATCAATAGTGAATTTATTTATTTTTATTTATTTATTTTATTGACATTTGATTATTGAGAAAATCCAAATGGGTAGTCCATTTTCCATAGAAGCCTGGGGAGAAATGTTTCAAATTATTATAAAACATTAAAACATTTTAAGTACAAACATTTTACAGTATTTAAAAATAATAGTAAAACAAATGCAATTTATATAATTATACCATATTAAACATAATATGGAAACATTGGTTAAGAATAGATACAAGTTGCATGACAATGATTTAATAGTTAGAGAAATTTTAGACAGTTGATAGAGAAATTAAAGGTAAGTTAATGCAATCAAATAGGAATTGCAATATGACGTGAGAGAAAAGCAGCTTATGTTATATTTAGAGAGAAAGCCAAGGGAAAGAAATTGACAGAAGTAAGGAAGTGAGTAAGGAACGGAGAGTAAGAAGATATAAGATGTGAATAGGTACTTGTTCACATTTAGGGATGTAATTTATTCTGGTGCTAAGCAAGAACAGAGCCAGATTTTGACTAGGAAGCCTTCCAGAAAGGCTATGAAGGATGGAAGGGAGGGTGCTGTTCTGGTGGGTAGTGATACAGAGTTCCAGGCCTAAGAAAAATTGTACAAGTACAGACAGTGCCCAGCAGATTTGATAGGTTTGCGGGCAGACAAGAATTTTTGGTCATTGGATTGTAATGACCGACTAGAAACATTATTCTATAAAATGCTATTTAGTGCTAGAGAAGCAGATGGATTCTGAATAATTTTATAGGTGGGAAGAAGCTGTGTATATGTTAGTTGATGGGGGCAGTTCTAACCAGTTTAGTCTTTTTTGTGCTATAGAGTGGTGGGTTTTGAAAGGGATATTTGCTGAAAAGTTAGAAACTTTGTTATAGCATTGTTCAAATTATGATTTTTGTGATACCCGAAGGTTAGTAAGGATGGGACCACCATAAAGAAGTGTGCTGATGAGATAAGTAGTGACAAGTGTAGCTTTAGCTGGGTTGGTGAGAAACTATTTGGCTTTATAAAACATCCTTGGCTTTTCTTGAGTTTGATGAGTTTTCTTATGCAATTTTGTATATGCAGGTCAAATTTAAGATTATCATCCACTATCATCTCTAATAATTTGCTAAGAAAAGTTAATTCAATGGTTGTATTATCAAGAGAGAGGACTTTAAATTGTGTTTTTTTTTTCATGGGAGAGGGATTTGAGGGAAAAAAGTAGTAGTTTTTTTTTTTTTAGAGTTGAGCATAAATTGTGATTTACAAATCCATGTTTCAGTTACTTTTAAAGCTTCCTGAGTAATTGTTTGGAGGTATACCATGCTGTCAGATGTGCAAATAAGTGTGGAGTCATCTGCATACTGTATTAGGGAGGCCTGTTTTATAGATTTGTGGAGGGTATTGGTGAGAATGTTAAAGAGCAGGGGACCATGGATAGAGCCAGGTGGTATACCAGTGGTGACTGGAAGGTATGGAGAGAGGGTGAAGTACTATTTTACTGTCTGGCACCAATTGGCTAGGTAGCTTTTGAACTATAGAAGCGTAGGCTGAGACAGACCTAATGAGAACATTTGAAGTAGAAGTTTGCTATGATAAACTGTGCTGAAGGGTTTAGACAAGTACAGAAATAAGAAGAAGACTAGTTTGCTGTTATCTCTAAGTTTATTGACAGTATCTATATAGATTAGAAGTACAGTGTTAGTACTATGGGAAGTATGGAAGCCATGTTATGTGGCAAATAGACGTTTTTACTGCAGGAGATAGTTTAACAATTGCTTTTGAATACATTTTTCAAGTGTTTTGGAGAATATGGATAAGATTGCTATAGGTATAAAGTTAGCAATGTCTGTTGAATTCCCTCCTTTGTGCAGATTGGTAATGTGTGACTTTTTCCAGAGAGAGGGAATATGGGATTTCTGAATTAACCTATTTATAAGGATTGAGACAGGGTAGGCAATGCTTTTGGCTGCTATTTTAAGATATTCACTTGAAGATTGTCAGTGGAAGTAGAGCATGGTCTGAGTTTGTTTAATAGTAGTTTTATATAGGGTATGGGCACAGGTTTGAAGGTGAAAGTGGATGTGGTGATACATGGCTGCTGTGCAGGGTTAGGATTAGATGTTGGAAAATCCTTGTTAAGATTTCTTCAATATTGCAAAGTGATGAGTTATTGGATAGGGGTTAGGGTTGAATTTATTGCCTGGGTGAAGTATTTCGTTAATGGCTGTCTAGAATTTTTTAGGGCTGTATTTACTATTATTCTGAAAGTTATTATAATATAGCTTTTTGTCTTTATTTATTTATTTAGTTATTGACACTTGTTGACCAGGAAAGTCCACTGGGTCAAAATAACCCATTTTCATTGGAGGACTAGGTAGAAAAGCTCCACAAATACTTTATAATAGCAAGAAGCATGCACAAACATTGCAATGAAAAATAATAACATATGATAATCACAATAATACAAACATTTACAATATAATAAAGGTTACTAATTATGATAATAGTCATAGTAAAGACATTTCAGATAACAGAAACCATAAAGTTAGAAGTGCAACCAGCAAGTGGTAAAAAGTAGATTTATTCCCTAGCTGTTTGATTAGAATTATATTTGAAAAAGTAGTAGAATTATTGTTTAGAGAGGGGTAGAAGGGGTTATGGTGGGTTGATGTTGGTTGTACAAGAACAGGTGGGGTTATTTATATAATCCTCCAGATTTAATAAACTCCATGTATGAGTAGTGTAAGTCCTACACAGAGAGTACTGTGGCCATGTCTGCAGCTCCCCCCTTGGAAATACACCTTGCATATTAATGAAGGCACACTACTGAGACAGACCCATGTAACATGGTACAGAATCAGTGTAGAAGGTGTGTTACAGTTTCCACAGATGAATAACAGGCACCCTGCACTGTTAAAATGCCAGATGACACTTAGATAATAAAGTAAAACATGTTTAAATATTTTTTGTGTGTGTGTGTGTGTGTTTGGGCGGTGTGGCACAGTGCTTAGCAATAGATATATGCCAGACATCTAAAAAAAAAAACAGATGCATTTAATTAGTTAGGAAAGGTCACATTTAAGCATACCTCAGTGTGTTTGCATGGCACGATGCAGTGCTCAGCAGTGCTTAAAAGTAACTGAGAGCTATATAGAAATGTATAGCTCTAATCACCATATCCTCAGTAGCTGAATAGTTAGAGTCACAATCCTGTGTGCAGTAGGTACATGGTTCAAGTACAAGCCATTCAGCTTTTTACATGTGATAGGGAAATGTTATAACATTTTTTTATCATGTATACACTGACATTGGCTAACTGGGTTAGCCCAGCTGGACCAGAAGCCAATTTTCATTGGAGATCCGAGGATAAAAGCCTCAGTTGCACACAAGTATCCAATACATTAAAGTTAGATTCCAAGATAACGTAGTCAAATGCATATGTTTAGGAGATATAAAGTAAAATACACATAATATTAAAGTATCATTAATGAACAATTACTTTCTATAATTTTTTTTTTTTTGAAAAACTCTGGTTTGCCTATAGCTAAATTCTGCTAAGCATTGCTAAGCCAAGCCAAGCAATGCTTAAGCAAGACCTGTTGTTGCAGTACTTAGCAACATGCAGCTCCACTTAGCTGGTTTGGGCATTCCTAAGCAATCCCAGCTTAAGCAGTCCTCAGCTTAGCTAAGCAAGATTGTGCACTGCTAAGTATTTCTAAGCATTCCCTGTCTAAGCACAGCCCAGCTGAGCTCATCGGGTTAGTGTGGTGCTAAGCTTTGCTTAGCATTTTTAAAAATGGTCAAATGGTGCATGGCAAGTGTGGGGAAACAGCCTCATTTATGCTGAACAGGCAGGAATACAGCCAGAACTTGTTTGAGTTTGATCTGTGCAGGAGCTATGGCTGGAGTTGGAGAGGGTGTGCACTTTCAGGCACAATGTTGGGACATGTTGGAGTCCAGGGTCATGGTTTGGCTCTTTGTGAAAGACCATGATGACCAGCTGCTGCTGGGCCAGTACCAGGTGTCTGAATACAAATCAGAGGCCTAGGACCAGCTGGCATGTGACATCACCACTGCAAATGGCATCCCTCACACTGGTGAGCAGGTGCATCATCATTATGATGACCTGAAGCATAGGAAGTAGCTTCTCTTGGCCCACTGGATCCAAGATGCTTGGGACCACAATACCCCAGATATTTGTAAGTATAAGAACCGTTGATTTACCAAATTCTAGCATGAATATCTGATAGACAGGTATGCATAATGGTGTGGTTTCCCTCCACAGCTGCAGAGGACAGGGCTCACAACTTGGAGGCCTATGCAGGGCACCTGGCTAGGATGCACTGAGAGTGTGATGAATACAGATATATCTTGCAATATATATAGTAATCTAATTAAGAAAAATACAGTATTTACTGCCAGTAGGTATATTCTGTTGTGAGCATACTGCAATGAATGTGTTTATTGAACTGGATAGATATAAGTGAGTATTGCCAGGTACAGTTCAATACAGATAAAAGCATGAAACATGCTAATGTTAAGGAAAGAAAGTTAATACTGCATTAATAATGTTTGCGAATAACATATGTATACTATATTAATAATACATGTTCTGGTAATAAAGTACACCAGCATTGAAAATGTGAAGGGAATAAATTAACTGCATTCCTAATCTACAGGAAATACAAACTGTAGTCAGAACTGTGAAGAAATAAAGTTAGTACTGCATAGATTGAGGAATAATAGCTGTCTTTTAATGCCTGTGTTATTTAATGTGTATAGGAATAAAGATTGTTAGATGTATACCAATCACTGTGTCATGTCACCCTCAATAAATCTGTGTTCTGCCAATTGTTGGGTGTATTCTGGGCTGTTGTTCAAGAAATAAAATATTAACAAGTGCAATGAAGTAAACATGGGTATAACGCCATGAAGTGACTGAAGGTTGGCTAATAAAGAACTGTTATGCTAAAGTGTAGATGAGGACCTGTACTACAAGATATGATGCAATATGTTTGTTCTGCACTAAGATCTGAACCTAGAGTAGTACTTTCTAAGGTATTATAGTGTGTTTCTCTCAGGATTGTCTTATGTTAACCTTTGCATTTCAGCTATATACATTCCTGAATGTAGGTACACTGATGCAGGCAAGTGTAAAATTGTAATAGCTATAGACTGCAAATATACCATCTGCAAATGAATATGGGTCAGGTAGGCAACCCAGCACCCTAATATGGTCTGTACAAATCACACATATTCCCATCCACTAGGGGTTAATTTTGTACACCTGCATCCCAAGTATTAATACACAGATCACCTACTATCTCTGTCATGCATTAATCTCATGCATGTATGTTCGAGTGTCACTGCAGTCTTGTGTGGCACTCTACCTTAATTACCAGATCAGACTTAGTCGCCAGGTAAGCTTTAGGTACATATCACTCAATCACCACACAGCAGTGGTGCAGTAGGTCAGTGTGATAAGCACTATATATGTTGATCATTTTGCCACACACAGACCGGGGTTTGAATCCAGAGACAGGTACTAAGATATATTTATAGTAACAGACAAGTAATACTGACTATTTATAGAAACAGTTATGTATCGTAACAGATATTCTCCCCACAGGACATACAGGTAAATAAATGTCTGCAGTAGGTGTATGAAGGGTATACTAATGTCTGGGTCCAGATGGACTAGTGCATAAACAGCATTTCTCAGCAAAGTAATAAGACTCCATTAAATTAAACATCATGAAATGCACTACTGTTCCTAGTTAATAAGACAAATTAAATGGTCTATTGTTGGTACGGCTGTATGCCTGGTGCATCTGTGAATATCTACTGATAGTCTAACCCCATGTCTGCCAATCATGGCAGGATAAGTGTAAACTCTATGTACTGTGCACGATACATGTCTCTCAAGTGTCACGCTGCCACAGATAGTGATCATTCCTGCCAGGAACCTTGGACACAGATATAAACCCAGTTGAGGTATGCCAGTAGCACACACATACATCAGTGCAGAGTACACCTTGGTAGTCATATATGTTCCCCTGACATGTAATAGTCCCCTGTATTTATGTACCTGTAGGTGTTACAGCTTGGACCATACCTTCCCATCTGGATAGCTTGAGAGGTGTGTCCGTGCTACAGAAGCTACAGGGCACTTGTAGACATAAAGTAAGGGCAGACCTGTAGAGTATTGAGCAGTACTGTTTTGAAAAATATAGCCTATACAGTTGGTAATGGAATGTCTTTCTTTCCCCCCACTCCTTATATGCATCACAAATTATTATTCTTATACTACGGGTATGGTTAGATTTTCACATATGTTGTTCTCAAAACCTAATGTTGGGCCTTATGTTGTATTATTGGTTATATATTACAATGGTTGCATACTAACATACCTTGTTAAAATACCAATCTTGTTGGCCTTTGCCGTAACTGTTTCTGCCATGCTGTTACAATACTGATTATTATTCCATTTATGCCTGTGTTCTGTATGCTATGCAGTTCTAATGTTCTGGGTTAAATGGAACACCCATGCATGCTGTTATAACTAACATTGAAATGCTCTGTTCATGACTAACCTATACAGTTTGACAAACCTCAACACCATAGCATGATTAGGTAGGATGGTTCCAGTGGATCCACCTATTCCACCTGATCTAGCCATGGCACCAGGTCCCAGCACATCTGGGACCCAACCTGGAGCTGCCCCTCTGCTGGTTCTGCACCACCCATGGGTGGAACCATCTCAGGGGACAGGGCATGTCACATTGGGTGTGGACATAGAGAGGGATTGGTCACCCAAAAAACAGTTTCCAGACATGGTGCGCAGGGTTATCCAGCGTTATTTTGAGGATCGACTGTGCCAATTCAAGGGCAGACTGGTGGACCTGAAGGGGCAGGCAGGCCCTGGTGCCCAGCCCCCAGCACAGCCACCTTCAGAGCAATGAAGGAGAAGTAGTGACTGCCTATGGGTGGGGAGGTCAGTCCCACTGTTGTCATCTGGGGGCACTTGGTCCTCCGATTCCCAAACACCCTCCCCGTCCAAAGTGTTTACCCCCCTCATTTTTTAAACACTGCCCCTGTCCGCTGTCTTGTCTGTCTTGCTTGTCTGCAAATGCAACTTCTCCTACCCAACTTATCTCCCCAAACATACCTACAACCCTTCCCCAACATTCCACTCTCTCCTTAAAAAAAAAAATGGGTATCTGTCCTGCAAAAAAAATCACCCCATACATAGCTCTCCATTTCATCCCCACATACACTGCCATCAATTAATCATCCCAGCAATTAATCAACAAAGTAATGTTGCCCACACCCCTCCCTCTGGGATGTGAGGCTTCAAATTCCAAATTGTCCACAACATGCACAGCTGTTGCTGTACAAGAAATGTAGAGATATAGTGCTTTCCTACACTTGTCCTGCACATCCTTACCTATCTTTCATATTGTTTTTCCCACTGCTTGCCCCCATTTCACCATTTTCCTATCACCCCTTTTTTCTTTCCTTTTTTTGGAAATAGTGAGGGTTTAACTGGGACTAAGCACCGAGCCGCATCACAGCACGTTGCTCAACCTTGCTCAAACCCACCTAACACTGGTTTAATCACCTTATCTGATTCTGACACTATTATGCACATCAATATAATAACTACTTCTGCCAAGTCTTGAACCCAGAACCCTCGAAACTACACCACAGTCTATTACCCCACTAGGCTACTCAGCTCTAGAGAATGACTGGTGTTTCTATAGATATATCATGTATTCCACTGATGTTACATCAGCAAAAATACTGATCACTACCAAGTATTGAACCTAGAACTATGTCAACTATGGCATAGTGCATTAACCTACTAGCCCACTCAGCTCTGGAGAACAGCTGGTGTTTTTATAAATATATCATGCATTCCACTGCTGTCATATCAGCATACCTGTAAAGTACTGAATCCAGCACCCTGTCAATTACAGTATAGTGCATTAGCCCACAAGGCCACTCAACTGCAAAGAAAAAGTGATGTTTTTACAAACATATCCTGATTGCCAGTGACATACTGCTCCTACATATAATGGGATAAATGACAGCATATTTGGGCCTGTGATGCAGACACTGAACCAGTACACAGCTAAATACATGTTGATGTGTGTACATGAGGCCTGCAATATCAGATAAAGCTGACAACTGCACAGACTGTTGCAGAATGTCCACAGTTGTGCCACCTTCTTATGGCATGGTTGTCATAAAACCTATTATGTGTGCTGAAGAACTAGCAAGTCAGTGCAGATTGAAGTTACAAAATCATGACAGACAGGTCAGTCCACACATTATGCCCATCCGACACACATGCTCATAATAATAGTAACACACTGTATGTATGCACATATGTCTTGCAACTACACCTGCCATAATAATGACTCAGTAGCTCTATCTGTTACATTCCTGGCATGTGTGACATCTGGACACCCACAGTCCTGGCCCACAGTCCAGTCAGTTGCACAACAACTACATGCTTGTCAATACAACATAGAAATAACTGAGCCCTGCAGTGTCCAGCAGAACTGCAGTCACTACCACCCACATTAGCATGTTAAAGCCTTGGGTGGGACACATGTCACAAATATGGATAAGTGTCCTAAATGTCACCTATCACTCTCTGGATGGCACTATTACTTAACATATGTACCAGAAGCACATGCCTCACCTGGACTGTTATGGGTACCCTCACCCTGACTATGCTGTGACAACAGAGCTGACACTGCTCCCTCACTGACATATACAGCTTGCTGTCCCCCAATGTGTTTACAATCCCCAGTATGACTTCTGGCCAGAATGCAGCACTGGCGGTGCCAGTACCACTCCTAGCAGAGCCAGTTCCTGTGTAGTCATGACTGCCATGTACAGTCCACAGCTGCCCAACATAACCTTGTGTAGGACTGGCACATGGCTTGACTGTGTACATGCACACACTCACACATCACTGTCACATGCAGGTCACCACCAGACACACACAGCTCCTCTCCGTGGCCCAGCTGACGAGCACCTCTCCAGACACACAAACAATGTCAACTGTGTGGCACAGCCTAGGCCTTTGGCAACACCCTGTGCATGCGATGATACCTGTGCCACATCCCTGTCATCCATATCATCAATGCAGGGACATGCTAATATGTGTCTGATGCACAGGGTGAATATAATACACTTAATGGCAGATGTTCTTCACGTTTCATTGTTGCAGTCATTACACTTGGGTTATCCTGCCAGGAGTAGCCCTCAGTCGGCCTGAATACCAGAGGCTTAGTATTTTTGCATCGGTTGCTATAGCTTCAGGACTGATGCCAGATTGTCAGTGGTATAGATACAGGCAGTCGATGCCATTACATCAGTCTTTCTTGCTGAGGAGGCCGAAGCAGACGCAATTTGCACGAGTGCCGGTCAGCTGCTACATGCATTTTTGTTTCTGAAATTGAATCATCTGAAGTCTTCTAAAGCTAAGCACCCCATTGGGGATCTTTTTTCTTACACTAACCGATGTGAGAAAGTTAACAATTGTCTCACCTGTGGAAAGCAAATACCACATTGAGATTTCCATTCTGACTGCATCACCTGTTTAGGCCCAGACCACGATGTACCTGGCTGCTGGTTTTGTGCTTTGCTCAATGCCTGAACTATTCATCATTGGGCCCTTATTGTAGCTAAATACTTTTGTTCTCGATCTCCATATTCTGAAATGGCTTCGGTAAGCCATCCAACTACTGACCTTCTGAAAAAACGTAAGGATAAAGACAGAGACAGATCACACAGGTCCAAAACTGCCAACAACACTTCTGTTAAGCTAGTCGCCAGTTCGCCAGTACTCAGTGAGGTGCTTTCACAGTCCCTGATGCTGGTCTGATGGATTTGCATGCCATTACCAAGACCCATTCGGAGTCTGGTATGCCGCGAGACTCTTCTTTGACTATAAAACCTGCAGATATCTCTACCTTGGATGGGTCCAGAGCCACTGTGCAGGCACCAGCTTCTGAGGAAGTTCTTCACTCTACCGATATTTGATACAAACCAATGACTTCATTCACATCTTCAGTTCTTCTTAAAACTACTAAGTTTCTAAGGTAAAGAGTACGAGCTACACCTAAAAAAATGATGACCCAAGCTCAAGCGCCTGCTTCCTTGCCACAATCACAGATGCTTAAAACGGCAGAAGACTTGATCATGTTGATTAGGGGAAGCCAGCCATCCCGTGCTAAAAGAAAAAGAGAGTTGTCTTCAGCAGCTTTATTTGACCAAGAGTCCGATGATTCTGAAGTTTCTGATTATGAAGACATGCCCTTATCTGCCTATGAGGATTCAGATGCAGAGGAATCCACTCCTTCTGCCTCCCCTCCAAAGGGTTTTTCTTTTGGTGAAACCCTACATACTTTGAGAGAGCATTTCCATTGGGAATGCCAGGATTATCCTCAGTCCAAAAAGAGACTCAGGGAATTTTTAGACTTACCACAGGACAGACCCTTAGCTATTCCTCCTGTACTGGATGTTGTGGATGATGTCTTTATGGAGTCTATTCTAATGCCTGATACTTTACCCCCCTGCTCCCAGGAAACCTGATAGGTACTACAGAGTCCCTGACTCACACAAATTACTTTTCATCAATCCTACTGCTGACCCAGAGGTCATCGCCCAAGGACCTAAAGGAATAAAAGCAACTACGGCTAAGAATCCCACCCCCTCGGATAGGGATTCCCAAGCTTTAGAAAGATGGGGTAAAAAGTATACACCTCTGCAACTCTTGCCATTAGAGCATTAAATTGTCAGTGCCACATGCTGAAATACCAGCAACATACTATGGAACCTATTAAGCAAATATTGTCTACCTTCCATGACTGTGCAGAAAATAAAGAATTACAGGAAATTATGCACTCTGCGAGCCAATTCAGCAAGTATACCCTGCAATGTGGGTTTCATGTCCTAGAAGCATCTGGCAGGTCAGCAGTCACAGGTTCTGTGCTCAGAAGGCATGCCTGGCTTAAGGAGCAGACCTTGCCAGACCGTGTCAAATCAAAATTACTGGACGCACCTCTGAACAAGGACAATCTGTTTGGCACCAAAGCAGAAGAGGTTTTAAAAAAGATGGAAGAAAAAGCTAAGTCTATGCAGACAGTCAAAGATGTTTTTGCAAGTGCAGCCTCCAACATTCAGTAGGCATTGCCCCTCAAAACATTGGGCCTTTCCAGCCCCCTCAATGCCACTTCAAACTAGACCTAGGGAAAATAGACCCCCCCCAGACTACAGTCTCAGGGTATGCAGAGATCTAAGCAATAGAATACCCCCACTTCTAAAACAGGAAGTGCTAAGCCACCCTCTTATGGAAAGAATTCACAATGGCTTCTTAACTGATCTCCTCACCTCTGCCAAATTGCTCATGCCCCTAGGAGGAAAACTTGCCCACCATGTAAAAAACTGGACCTCCATCACCAACAATCAATGGGTCCTCAACATAGTATCCCAGGGGTACACATTTTATTTCCACATGCTGCCAACCCTAAAAGGGTTCCAAGACCTTCCTACAAACCAGTGTGTAGAGGCACAAAACCATGTTCAGTCCCTGCTCTCCATAAAGGCAATTCAGCCTGTTCCTGCAGAACAGATAGGCCAAGGTGTTTATTCCAGACTTTTTTCTGGTACCCAGAAAAGAGGGCACTTGGCGCCCAATCTTAGATCTAGCAATTCTGAACACCTTCCTGGTGGTACCAAAATTCAAAATGCTCACCCTACAGCAGCTTCTCCCTATGCTCTCCAAAGATGCCTGGTTAGTCACTCTGGATCTAAAGGAGGCCTATCTGCACATCAAAATCTGGGACTCCTGCAGGAAATATCTAAGTTTCAGGGCAGGACCTATGCATTATCAGTTCTCTGCATTTCCCTTTGGCTTATCCAAGCTCCCAGAGTTTTCACAATATGCTTGGCTCCAGCCATTGCATATTGCAGACAGAGAAATATTCAAATTTACCCCTACTTGGATGATTGCCTGATTCAGGCAGACAGTCAGGGAAAGCTGTTGCAGCACTTAATTTGTAATGGACCTTCTAACCTCCCTGGGATACACTATCAATGAAAAGAAAAGCAAACTTGTCCCCAGTCAAATAATTGTATTCCTGGGAGCAAGCTTGGACACAGCATCCCAGATGGCATTCCTTACTCCAGAAAAACAAACCTATCTGACAGGTTACTTCTCTCATATGGCCACCAAAACCCAGTTATCTGCAAGGAAAATCCCACAAGCTCTAGGGTTCATGGCCTCCTACATTCTACTATTTCCATATGTCAGACTGCATATGAGGAAACTTCAATGGTACTTAAAAAGTCTTTGGTGCCAACATTCTCAGGACCTGGAAACTATCATACCTATGATGCCTTATCTGAGGAAAGAGTTCCTCTGGTGGGCAGCAGAATGCAACCACAACAAGCGACTTCCCTATATACAACCCCATGCCACCCAGACGCTAACCACAGATGCATCAGACTATGCCAGAGGTGCACATCTGGACGGCAGGTGCATTCAGGGCAACTGGAGCCCAAATCAAATTCATCTGCACATCAAGCAAAAGGGGATGCTAGCTGTTCAGCATTCGCTGACAGCTTTTAGATCCCTACTCTCCGGGGCACCTATTAATCAAAACCGACAACACCATAGTGATGTGGTACATTAACAAGCAGGGGGGAACCCACTCTTACCCATTCTGCAGGCTAGCCATGACCCTCTGGAATACAGCCTCAGCCATGCATATTCACCTGCAAGCTCAATTCCTGCCAGGCAAACAAAACTCTCTGGCAGACAACTTAAGCAGAAATCTCCTAGACCCAGATGAGTGGTGATTAAACCACAACACACTCAGCCTTGTGACCCAGAAATGGGGTACCCCAAAGGTGGAACTATTTGCATCCCCCTACAACCACCACCTCAGCAAATTCTGCACCAGGGATCCTCACAGCAAGACCTGGAAATTGGATGCCCTATCCTTCCAGTGGGCAAACCTCTCAATCTATGCTTTTCCCCCTCTACCTCTTCTTACAAGAGTATTACTCAAGATAAGGTAGGAAAGACCAAGGGCAATCCTGATTGCCCCAGACTGGCCAAGCCAACACTGGTACCCCCTACTGTGCAGTCTCTCACCGTTACCTCCATGGCACCTCCCACATTTCCCAACTCTCCTGACTCATCAGGAGGGACAGTTCTTGCATCTGCAATTGCAGATCCTGAACCTCACAGCCTGGCTTATTCCTTGACCTCTCCTCCAGTGGCCAGCCTAAGCAAGCAGGTACTGGATGTCATACTTGAAACCAGACAACCCAGTACTAGAAAATCCTATGCTGACAAGTAAAAAAGGTATTATTCCTGGATCCAGACTAAAGAAGCAGATCCAGTACAGCCCTCCTTATCTCTCATCCTGGATTACCTAGCAGACCTACTCCACAGGGGCCTATCCTTCTCTTCCATTAAGATCCATGCCTCTGCCATCTCTGCTCATTACAGCACTGAGTCACCTCTCTTCTCGCACCCTCTCATCAAGCAGTCCCTGAGAGGGGCTAACAACTTAAGGCCACCAGGAAGAGCCCCTACCCTAGCTTGGGACCTTAACTTTGTGTTGAAAAAGCTCATGCTACCCCCTTTGAGCCTGCAGTGTCAGCAGAGTTAATGTTCCTCTCTTGGAAAACAGCCTTGCTTCTGGCCATCACTTCAGCCAGAAGAGTGTTGAAGCTACAAGCACTTATGGCTGTGGAACCCTTCATTATTTTTCATGCTGACAGGGACTCCCTCAGGACTAACCCAACTTTCATGCCTAAAGTGGTGTCCAGTGTGGCTCTCAACCAATCCATCCATTTGCCCACCTTTTCCCCTAATCCTCAAAATAAGGGGGAGAGGATCCTGCACTCTTTAGATGTGCACAGACAGCTCAGATTCTACCTTGATAGGACTAAGCTCTTTAGGAAATCTGACTGTTACTAGTCAGCTTTGCACCAGGGGCAGAGGGCAAGACCATATCAAAGCAAACCATTTCCAAATGGATAGCACACTGTATCCATTTCTGTTACAAACACCATGGGAAACGACCCCCTCAGGGGATCAGAATACATTCCACTAGGGGAACTTCAACCTCTACAGCCTTTCTCAGAGGAGTCCCTACCAGAGACATTCTGGAAGCTGCAACTTGGAGTTCTGTTCATACCTTCAACAAGTATTACCACCTGCCTATCTTTTCCAAATCCAGGGCAGGCTTTGCAACCACAATCTGCAGGGCATTCTAGCCAGCCCCAATTCTTTTTGACTGCCTCCACCCATTCTTCAGCTTTGGGAATCAACCCAAGTGTGATGACTGCTACAGTGAAACATGAAGAGCATAGTACAGTTGTGTACACTTACCTTAAATGTAGATGTCCGAGTGTATTCACTGTTGCAGTCCTGGTTTCCCACCCTCCAGCCCCCTTGTCTCTCTCTCTCTCTTTCTTTCTCCTCCTCACGCCTTGGGTTATTGGTATTTACTTTATACTGGTGGTGTTTTTCCACCATAACTTAGATCCCTATTTGGGGGCGCCTGACATTCGGGGCAAGAAAAATTGATGTAATGACGTTGGCTGCAAATTTTTATACCACTGATGACCTGACGTCAGTCCTGAAGTGACAGCAACTGACACAGAAATACTAAGCCTCTGGTATTTGTGCCAACTGAGGGCTACCCGTGGCGGGACAACCCAAGTGTGATGACTGCAATAGTGAATACACTTGGACATCTACATTTATGGTAAATGTACAAAACTGTACTTTTGTAGTGCAGTAGTGTTATGCCCTGTAAGGTGCTGTCTGCTGGCAATTGTCATGCATACACATCAAAGTGTATGTACCTTTGTGCCATGATGCTGTATTAGTGTTAGTACTGCTGACTGACTGTTGTCTCCCAGACCTTATTCTGTTTCTGTTCCAGGTGTCTGTGTGTCTATGCCATGGGGACCTGCTGCCAATACAGCAGCTTAGAATGGCATAGTGGCAATGCAGAAATGTGACATTCCCAAGGTACGGCTGTATATGTGCTTATGTGTAGAACAGTGTGTGAGGGACAACGGGGGCAGACAGCATAATCTTGCATGCATAACCCTTGACACAGCATGCTACTCCTGATGCATGTCACCTGGGAGTTCCAAAGAATCACAGATTGATAGGATCATAGAAGGTTAATAGAGTAATGGCCCTGGGTCCCTTACAAGCCTAGCCATTTACTTTACCCCTGACAGCATCAGTGATCAGCACCTGTTGCCCCTGTCATTTAGGGACACAGATATTACCTCTGGGACAGATTTGTGGTTTCCCATTCACTTATCATGGATGCACTTGATGAGGGTCTGCATGATACTCTGACATGGCTGGGAAGTGCATTCCTGAGACAGGGCAGCCTCTGAAAGACAAGCCTCTCTCCAGCAGGTTTTGTTGATGTCACATATCAGATTCAGGCCTGTTGTGCTGGTAATGTGCGAAGTGTTAGACTCACATATATGGGCCAGCTGATGAAGGGCTGGGCACAACACTGCCATCTAGGAATGCCACAGCCAACCTCTGGACAACCTGTCCAATACCAAGTGGGACACTACTGATTCAAGGTTGTCTGCATGGAACAGGTGGTGGAAGCCATGTATTACCTTTGTGGGTATTACTATGGCCTTTCCAATTGCTGCAGATGTCTGAATAGGTGCATACGAAATGGACCAATGTACTAAATTATTGTTGTACTGATTGAAGACTATAAAGAAGTAATGCCCACCTTTTTTCTGGATGCACTCCCTTTGCCTATGTGGTGAAACATGTACAAGGCTTTTCAGACCACTGCTGCTACGTGATGGCTGAATGCAACAGTGTTATCATCCTGAGTACCCAGGTCTCCCCATGCAGGTAGTGTGTTTATGGGGTTGGTGTCAATGTGGGAAATAGTGGGGCCATGTTCTTGAAATAAGGTATGATGGTACTGTTTTCTGCATTCAGCTTGAGGCCAGGACCTTGCCACTATTCCATATCCGATTTAAGACCCCGTTGCAGTGTGTTAACATCAGTTGGTTTGTCAATGACCAACAGCACACAACTTACAGTCACCACAGCCTTAGGCAGTACCTACAAATGTGGGTGGTAGCAGTTAGCATTCATGCCTATATACATGTGGGTCATTGGGGGCAGCAGCTACTCACAGGGCCTCCACATGTCTACATATTACACACACATAGTTAACACAGAATCAGTTTGCCACCTTATCAAATGTGCAATGTGGGACACTTCTTGTAGTATCTTGAGAGTTGGCAGGACAAACCTTACCCATGGCAAGTGCAACAGGCAGGACTTCTCTTTGTCTTTGCAATATGGCAGCTTATGCTATTTCTCATAACATTAAGGTGCTTCTGATGTACAATAACTGCTTTATGTAACTATTAGACAACTTTAGGAAATGTTTGTTGTCCTACACTTTTGGGACCTCTGTATTGTTTGAGTTGTTTTCACAGGTCACACCTGGCCAAACATGGACTGCAACCTGCATTGTGGGACAGTGGTAGCCATACCTCTCACCTGTACAGATTTCTGAAGAATGTCTTGATGTTTGTACATATTTTTCATCCATTTTTCGTAACATTGTGGTTTTCTGGCAAATTAGGGGCAAATCATTAAAGACTGAAGTTAGACAATGATGACAGATATTTTAATTTCAGACTTCATGCCCTTCAGAAACTTCATGCTATTGCACAGCCTGTTATGCTATCAACTTTCTATGTTTGTAAGAGCAATATTTAAAAAGTGTCCTTATTATTTGGCCTTTGTCCCACTTTTCTGTATGGCTTTATCCAGATTTCTTGCTTTAAGGGGTTGAGAGGTATGATGGTGGCTCTAACACAGTCCCACTGCTGCAAAGGGATATACATACATACATATTCATGAACTGCCCTTGTTGAGAGTAGAACTTTGAGATGCCTAGTTTTACATTCTATAGCGCTATGTACATATCACATGTGCCACGGAGCTTATATATTTTTGAAGTGTCTGCCAATACTATTCAGGTGGATGACATCTGCAGATGCTGTAATGGTTGGCACTATGTGGGTTAACAGGTTTGCACAGGCCCGTAAAATGGTATAAGTATAGCACAAAAGCACAGGCAAGACAGCCACACTACTGTAAGGTGATATGCATACACACACACACACACACACACACACACACACACACACACACACACACACACACATACACTCACAAAGTTTCCTATTTTGGGATTAGAAATCCTACCTATTTAGTTATACACACTTGAGTACTACATACATATTGCATGCGCCACACAGCTATTGTGGTTAGATGGTATCTACCTGTGCTTTTAAGGTGGATGACATCAGTAGGGCCTGTATAGGTTGCCAATGGGGGGTTAACAGGGTGGAACAAGACGTTAAAATAGCATGAAGGCTGCACACACACACACACACACACACACACACACACACACACACACACACACACACACATGCATGCACAACAGACAGCCACACTGCTGCAAGGGGATATGCATTCAAACACACATACACACACATAGTTGCCAATTTTGAAATTAGAACTCCTACGTATTTATGTATACTATAGAACAATGCACTTATCACATGCACCACAGTGCTATTGTGGTTAAAAAGTGTCTAACTGTGCTTCTAAGTTGGATGACATCTGTAGGACCTGAATAGGTTGCTAATAGGGGGTTAACAGGCCCTTAAAATAGTATAGCCATTACACACACACACACACACACACACACACACACACACACACAGGTAAGACTACCATGCTGCTACAGGGTATATGCATAATACACTCACAGAGTTACCAGTTGTCAGATTAGAAACTCTACCGATCTAGTTGCATGTACTATAGTGCTGTATATTTATTGCATGCGCCTTAGAGCATAGGTGCTTGGAGGGTGTCTAACAGTGCATCTAAGGTGGTTGACATCAACAGGGCCTGTAAAGTAAGGCAATGGGGGGGGTTCACAGGGTAAGACAGTCTTCAAAATGATATAACCATCACACACACACACAAGGCAGCCACACTGCTACAGGGGCTATGCTTCACATAACCACACACACATGTACACATGCAGAGTTGCCAGTTTTGGAATTAGAACCTCTGCCTATCTAGTTGCTATGTACTTATCACATGCACCACGGAGAGTATGTGCCTGGAGAGTGTATAACTGTGCATCTAAGGTGGATGACATCAGTAGGATCTGTATAGTAATCCACTGTGGGGGTTAACAGGGTGAAACAGGCCTTAAAGCGTATTGGCACTGCACACACATAGGCAAGAAATACACACAGCCACAAGGGGATATACTTACACACATGCACTGAGTTGCTGTTGTTGGGATTAGAACCTGTACCTACCTACCTATCTATACTAGAGTACTACATAGTTATCACATGTACCACAGAGCTTATGTTTTTAGGGTGTGTGTAACTGTGCATCTAAGGTGGTTGAAATCAGCAGGCCCTGTAAAGAAGGTCAATGGGGAGGTTTCCAGGTAGGCACATGGCTTAAAATGTATTGGCATTGCACATACATAGGCAAGAAACATACACAGCCGCAAGGGGATATACTTATACACACACTCACTGAACTTCCATTTTTAGGATTAGAAAAACTACCTATTTAACTGTCTACACTTTAGTGCTACATGGTTATTGCATGTGCCGCAGACCTTATGCAATTTGAGAATGTCTGCCACTGCTGTTGTTGTGGATGACATCAGTAACTGCTGACAGGGAGGCCACTGTTGTGGAGAACAATAGTCACAGGACCATAAACTGAGTGACCACTGCACAGACATAGAACTGTTAGGTGTGTGTATTCTGCTGTATGTGAAATGGATACACACACACACACACACACATCACACAGACACACACACACAGACACACACACACACACACACACACACACACACACACACACGGTGACTGATATGAGATTAGAACCCCTACATACCTACTATTACACACTGGAGCTCACTATACTATTTGCACATGCCATTGGTTACAATTGGTGTATGCCTTTCTGAGTCTCTCTCACTCTCTTTCTCTGCCTGTCTTTATATGATATATTTATATATGTTACCTATATATTATGTATGTATATAAAACTCAACAGAGCCATATATATCTTATATGTGACACATATGAATAGATAAGCATAATCATGTCTGATGGGGATAGGAAGAGACAGTTAAGGTATACATAGCTGTCTCTATACACAGGGATATATAGATAATACTGTTCTATAGTCAGATGTGGGAGCATGCCCAATATGACCATCAGTACTTACAATGGGACTCTAGACCAGACCAACCTGTAGTCCAGTCCGGGTTTTTGTGTGCTACAGCCAATTGGCTGTTGAACCTGATTAAACAGTCCAGCACCTCCCTGAGATAATGCCTGAGGGATTTCCTGGCTGTGTGCGATCCTTAATATTTGACTCGTATCTAGGGTGTATACAGAGTGTATTGGACTGAGCACAGCTTTGCATAATATGACTGGTACATTTTACATAGCAATGTGATGTCTTGGTAAATCAGTGGTAGATTATAGATTGATGTGGGGAACCACCGACAGACATTTGAGTAACTGACTCAATACAATGCAGGGAAACCCATGCTACTGCACAAACTCTTCTATTCTGCACATTCTACATTTGTCTGGCCAGTAGTTCCTCCTTCCCCTTATATGTAGTCCTTTGTCCTGCCCTGATCCAGTTGCTAGCTTTGTCCACAGTTGCTGCTCTATGTTGCTGTAGGTATGTTGTGAATGGGTTAGATGATGTCACACCATACACCTCTAACTGTACCTGTTTTTCAGGTTGTCCATCATTATGCTCCATACAGCTGCTCTGGTCCTCAGACAGTTTGTGTTGCACTATTATAAGGCTACATGTTGCCCATACCTGTCAGACTCTTACAGCCAGCTGTCTGGACAGGGCCATATATAATAGTATGACACAGGCCCAAACATGGGGACAGGATCTTACAAACTTAGACAGTTGGTGGAATCATTTTGAATTAGCTTGAATTTTCTGATGGGTATGAATTCTGCATCTCAAGTGTCTAAAATTATTTTTTTTCACAGCAGCCTTCAATGTTTTCAAATAGTTTGTCATATAACTTCAATATTATCACAAACAGAACAGATATATGAGGCATAAATGTGGACATTCTGTGAAACTCTGTACATTTGTGGGGTATGGATGGTGCCCACTGACTTGTTGTAAGTACTTCATAGGTTGGTACTAGGCTATCAGACCTAGGGCCCATACAGGCCTATCCATAACAATTCCCTGGATATTTCTTCCCACAATATTTACTTCCCTGGGCCCCTGTCTAGCAGGGTGACTGATGTGATCCTCGGGGTGAATTTCCTATCTCCCATCCAATCGTGAAGGTTCCTTTTGAAGAGGCCAAGGAGGCACTCTGTTTGACGTGTATGGGCAGAGTATGGGGAGTCTTTCAGTCAGGAACCTATCCCCCCAGCAGCATGCTTTGTTCATTGTGATGACAAGGTTTAGATCCCCAAATCATGTGGCTCTGAGGGATTGGGATTTCTTTATGTGGAGCATGTCCAACAGCTCAGGGTTTGACATGGCCTTGTATGTTAAGCACAGATCACTTCTGAGTACATAGCAAATAGGTCATTGTACTCTATAATGGGTCTAATGATTGATGAGTTCAGTGGGACAATGACCTCCTTTTTTCTGGATGAAAAGCCCTTAGTGATAAGGTGTGCCAAATAGAAGGATTTCTTGACTGTTGTGGCAATGTGGTTATCGAAGGTGAGACCACTGTCCACCTGTGTCCCCAAGTCTCTCATCACGCTTTCAGTGTTTAGTGTACTGCCACCTATGTGGTAATTCATGGGTACATGTTTTTTACCAAAGGGGATAACTATACATTTCTTGGCATTATGCTAAAGCCCTTGGCTCTGGAACCAAGGATCTGTTTCTGTAAGGCCCTTTTGTAGAATATCCACATAATTTGGGGATTCAATAATGGCTCCCAGTTTGCAGCCATCTGCAAACTTTGTTAGCCAGAGTCCCTTAGTGTTAGCCTGTACTTCAGAGAAGTAGATGCCAAACAAGAGCGGTATATGGACTGAACCCTGAGGTACTTCACTTGTCACTTGTCTGGAGCTGGATTTGGAGTTGGCTACTTTTAGAGTCTGGGTTCTGTCAGTAAGCCAGTTGGCAACCCATTGAGTAATGTAGGGATTTATGCCCAGCTTAGTAAGTTTATCTATGATTCCAGAGTGGGGGATGGTGTCGAAGGCCTTGACAAGGTCCAGATAGGCTGTGTGGACCACTTTACCCTCATCCACAGCTCTGGAGGCTGATTCAAAGTAGTCAGGTTCAGGAGACAAGATCGGCCCTTCACAAACCCAAACTGGGTGGGATCCAATGTTTGAATGTTGCCAATGTCTTTGTTTATAAGTTCCATGATAATGCATTCCATGCCCTTGCAGATCAGGCTCGTCAAACTGATGGGATGGTAGTTTCCAGGATCTAAGGTGGATCCCCCCTGTGGAGTGGGGATAACTGTAGCTGTGTGCCACTCAGTGGGCACGAGGTCTGAGGTGAGGCTATGATTAAACAAGACACTTAGGTGAGGTGTCAGTTCTTTTTGTAGTTCATGTAGTACACAGCCCACAATTTCATCTGGTCCTATGGATGCTGTATTCTTAGCTTTGGAGAGTGCAGTTTCTCCCTATGTGGCCATGATTACTGGAATTTGGCAATCTTTTGGTATTGAGATGGGCCTTTTAGGGAGTGGGGGGGGGTGAAGTTGGCACTAAATTGATGTGCCAGGATATTGGCAATATCCTTGGGATCTGTATATTTAATGCCATTATGTTGTAGATCAGAGCAGATCTGAGCATTGCCATTTAGATTCTTGACATAACTATAGAATACCTTGTGGTTGTCTTTGGAATCTTTAGCAATTTTGTTTTCATAACTAGCTTTGGAGGATTTTATGAGGGATCTCAGATTCTTACTGAGGCTGGTAAGGGAGATTTTTGCATCCTGAGATTTTCCTCTTTTCTGCAACAGTTTTTTCCTTCTGTTGTAGAGTTTGTTTATGGCAGTGGACCACCAGATTGGCTTCCTTTTTTTTGGAGGAGAGCGTCTTGGTTCTATTTGGGAGGACACGATTCATGTACGAGTGGATGTGCTTGTACAGTGCCTTAGTGTAGGATTCAGCAGTTAAACGTTCAGCTCCCATCTGCATGGGTGTCATGAAGTTTGTCACTTCTGACTTGAGTAGCATGAAGTTGGCTTTGGAAAAGTTTTTTAGGGAGGTTTCCTTACTGGAGGGTGGGGGTGGGATGTGGATGTCAAGGGTGATTAGCTTACGGTCAGACCTGACCAATGAGGGGGTGACCACTGGTATGGAGCATCTATTTCCCATGTTGGTAATGACCAGGTCTAGGATATTGGAGCCCCTGGTGGGACAATGGATTAGTTGATCCATGGTGTTGGAATTTATGAATTCCAAGAACCATTGGGAAAATGTGTTGGTACCTGAGTAGTTTTCCCAGTTAATGGCAGGGTAGTTGAAATCACCCAGTATTAGGGTGCTTGGTTATATCTTAATATTTTCCAGTATGTTTAGAAAGGTGTAGTGAGAATCTTGGGGCATGGTGGGGGATCTGTAGAAAGCTATAATTTGGATTGCAGTCTTACCTAGTTTTAGTTGCACCTGGAGAATTTCAGATGCATTGTGTTGGGCAACTAGCCTGGAAGTGTGAATATCCTTGGTGAATACTCCTCCACCTTTAGTGTTTTGTTCTTGGTTTGGTGTCTGAAAAGTGTGGTAAAAGTTCTAGCATGGTATTGCAGGGGTGGTCTCTAGAGCCTTGAACCAGGTCTCAGTTACTGCACAAATATCGATGTTCTCCATTTTTAGGAGTGCCTCGAGAGAGAGTGCATTTTGAGCTTTAGACTTCTAGCATTGAGTAGTATTACCTTCAGATTTTGCATGCTTGTATCTGTTAAGGTGGTGGTTTTGTCCTATGAACCTTGCCTAAAAAAAAGGCACTATAGGGGTGGCAAGAGCTTTAGCCAGTAACTTGAATCCCATGGGCGACAGGTGCAGACCATCTCCGGCAAAGCATCGTGGTTTGTTGATCGTTTTGTCCCAGGCAGACAGATACTGGATCCCCTTTGAATGACACCAGAAGTTTAGCCAGTTGTTGAAGTCAATCATTTTGTCCTTATACTGTGGTATCATTCTGGGTGAAGGCAGGATGCTGCTCAGGGCTAGGGTCATACCTGCCTGTGCCACATGATCCAAAATCTCTTCCATGTCTTTTTTCATGTAGTCCAGGGAGGTAAGTCTCAAGTCATTCACTCCAGCATGGACAATGACAGAGTCTTATCTGTACTTGTTGTGAAGTGACTTGAGTGCATGCATTATGTGGCAGATCCTAGCACCCGACAGGCAGCTGACTGTAATTTTATCCTTGTTCAGCCTGGTGAGTGGGACATCAGTGTGCCTGACTATAGAGTCACCTATGACTAAAGTGTTGGGTACGTTGTCTTATGTTAGGGGCTGTTGTTGGGTGGCACATTAGTGTTGTGAGCTATGTGTCACTTTGATTGTGACTGGTGTTTGTTTGTGTTTCAGCTTCGGAGGTCTTTGTTGCTTGGGCAGGTTAATGTTAAGGGCCTCTGCATATGTGGGTTTAGTGTTTCTATGTGTGGGTGTTGGTGTGGGGTTTGAAGGGCTATGTGTTGCTTGAGCTGTAGTGCAGGTGTTAACTTTCTCCTCTTGACTGTCTAGCACAATCTTGGCTGGAGAGAGCTTTGTTTCCAGTATGGCAATGTAAGTGCATCTCTCGCAGGTTGCAGTGTTGGGTGGCAGGAGGAGATGGTACTCTGTGTACATGAGGCAGTTGCTGCATTGGCCCAGTATGCCCAAATTCACCAGGTGGACAGGGGAAATCACTGGAAGCTGACCCTTGGACATGCCTGTTTAGGTACTTTTTTTTGTAAAGTGCAAGAGCTGTTTTCCCTTACCTTTGCAAGGTACTTTGCAATTATAGGTTGTTTAGTGCCTACGATTAATTTTTCCTTATTAACAAGGAGAGTTGAGTCTTTGTATCAGTTTAAGGCTTCATAGTGCCATCCAGCAGGTTCTAGAGCAAGTGCTAGTCACAGGGGTTCAGATTTTAGTGCTATTACTGAAAAAACAGCTAGTTCTAAGGGAAAATTTGAAGAGCAGACTTTCTGGCACCTGGAATAGCTTAACCGTAGCTCTGCGGTGCTGTATGATGTGAAAAATTCACAAACACAGGTTTTTAAGCCAGAAAGTTGAAAGGGATAGAAATCTTCCCAAAATGGCTAATAAAATTACAATTTCAGAGCTGGAAACCACTACTCTAGTGTTAGATAGGCAGTGCAATGTTCACCACTCCCACTGATAAGCAGTAGGACTTCCCTCTACCACAGCAAGGTCTGGATATCTCTGAACACATAAAATAAAGTCCTGAAACCAGCAAAGCCTGGGATCTGGATTTTACTAGCTAGGAAACACGAGAAACAAGCAAACAAGATAGTATTATTTTTTTTTTGTTGTTTTTTTTTTGTTTTTGGTTAACACAGGCTAAACAATGCAATAATACAGTAAATAAACACAGAAAAGGCTAACGTACTTGAGTGTGTAGCCCTAAACAGTAAATGCAATTAAAACTCTACAAGATTAACAATTTAAAACTTTTTTAAATGAAGCAAGTCAAGTGCACAACTGAAAAATGATTTACGAAGCAGTAATACAGTAGAATAAGTAGTTAGTCTACATATACAGAAAAGTCTCTCTCTCTCTCTCTCTATATATATATATATATATATATATATATATATATATATATACAGAAAAGCAGCTAAAACAACACTAAAACTATTCAGATGCAGTACAACCTAGAACACTTGAGGTGCAGCAATATTAAGGCAAATACAATTTTAATAAATGCATAAAAATATACTCTATATTTCCAAAATGTTTGAGAAGCATAGTCAGATCACAAAGAGATGCAGGCATTTTTTTTCTTACAAAGGGAGAAAGGAGGAACAGAAGAAAAGAAACTAAGTGGGTTTGCCTTCTCAGATGTTCTCTCTGCATTAGGTAGAATGAGCTAATGACACTAGACTGGGAGGAGTGTCCAAGATCAAATTTAGAGTAGGGGCAGGCAACTGCAAGGCCAGCAGGTATAAAGACAAGATGCCAATAGGGAGGGAGGGTGGCAAGCTATTTTAGGCAGAAAACACTACAGAAATGTTTATCATAGCAGAAAACCAGCAGTGAGCCAATGGCTATTAAATACAGTACAAGTATGCAGTATACAATACAATTGCTATAAATATCTAGAATAAGCAATAAATACTGAAAATAAGCAAAAAAAAAAAAAAAACAGTCTGCTTATTGCTATATATCACAGATAAGGTGCTCCTCCTCAGATAGCTCTGTGTGTAATGGCTGAAACACTCAAGTTAATTTCTTAAGTAAGAGAAAGTTGAAACCTGAAACAACTTTAAAAAAAGCTCAAAAGAACCAATGAAGTGCTTTCTCCAAGCTATAGACCTGGCAACCCAACTAGACAATGGCCATGAACACTAAACTCTCACTGAAGTGGGGGATGGTCTTTGCTAACCAAGATGGCCTGGACAATGAGCTCAGAAAACAGCCTCTAACGAACAATTAGACCCACAAACACAATCAGGAATATGGACTATATTACAGCTACTACCTAAACTATTTTAGGCAGAACACACTACAGAAATGTTTATCACAAACACAGTCAGGAATATGGAGAGTATTACAGCTACTACCTAAACTATTTTAGGTAGAAAACACTACAGAAATGTTTATCACAGCAGAAAAACAGCAGTGAGCCAATAGCTATGAAATACAGTACAAATATGCAGTATACAATAAAATTGCTATAAATATCTAGAATAATCAATAAATACTAAAATAAGCAAAAAAAAAAAAAAAAAAACAGGCTACTTATTGCTATATATATCACAGATCAGGTGGCTCCTCCTCAGATAGCTCTGTGTGTAATGGCTGAAACACTGAAGTTAACTTCTTAAGTAGCAGAAATTTGAAACCTGAAACAACTTTAAAAAAAAGCTCAAAAGAGCCAATGAGATGCAATTTCCAAGCCGTAGACCTGGCAAACCAACATGACAATGACCATAAACACTAAACTCTCACTGACGTGAGGGATGGTCTTTGTTAAGATGGCCTGGACAATGAGCTCAGAAAACAGCCTCTTAACAAACAACTAGGCCCACAAACACAAATCAGGAATATGAAGAATATTGCAGCTACTAATTAAAGTATTTTAGGGAGAACACACTACAGAAATGTTTATCACAACTACAGTCAGGAATATGAACAATATTACAGCTATAACCTAATTTTTTTTAGGCAGAAAACACTACAGAAATGTTTATCACAGCAGAAAACCAGCAGTGAGCCAATAGCTATGAAAAACAGTACAAGTATGCAGTATACAATAAATTTGCTATAAATATCTAGAATAAGCAATAGATACTAAAAATAAGCAAAAAAAGGCTACTTATTGCTATACATCATAGATCAGGTGCTCTTCCTCAGATAGCTCTGTGTGTAATGGCTGAAACACTCAAGTTAACTTCTTAAGTAACAGAAAGTTGAAACCTGAAACAACTTTAAAAAAAAAGCTCAAATGAACCAATGGGGTGCTTTCTCCAAGCCGTAGATCTGGCAACCCAACTAGACAATGATCATAAACACTAAACTCTCACTGAAGTGGGAATGGTCTTTGCTAACTAAGATAGCCTGGACAATGAGCACAGGAAACAGCCTCAAACAAACAACTAGGCCCACAATCAGGAATATGGACATTACAGCTACAACCTAAACTATTTTAGGCAGAAAACACTACAGAAAATGTTTATCACAGCAGAAAACCAGCAGTGAGGCAATAGCTATGAAATACAGTACAAGTATGCAGTATACAATAAAATTGCTATAAATATCTAGAATAAGCAATAAATACTAAAAATAAGCAAAAAAAACAGGCTACTTATTGCTATATATCACAGATCAGGTGATCCTCCTTGTATAGCTCTGTGTGTAATAGCTGAAACACTCAAGTTAACTTCTTTACTGACACAGTTACTTGACAGCCTTTTTTATCCTGGTGCTACACTGACTTGCTCCAGTCTACTGTTCCACTATCCACCATCTAGGTTACTCACAGCTGTGTACTGTCCATATCTGTGGACCCTGTCCCTCCATTGTTTGAGCTTTGTTCAGCTTTCTTGCAGTAGCAAATACTAACACATGGACAGTCTGTAGAACTCCTACTATAGGTGTAGTCAGGGTTGCAGATTTCCAACCTGCCAAGTAGGGACGACAAAAAAAAGTCTTTCACGGCAAGTGAAGAGCAAAAAAAAAAAAAGGTCTTTTTTTACTCAGAACAGTAGCTCTGCACTAAACACAGAGCTTCTAGTGTTTAATGCATTGCAATTCTGCATTCAACACAAGTAGCTCTGTGTTTAGCGATTTTTGATTGGCCCGTTTACCGGCATACGGGCCAATCAAAAATCGCTAAACATGGAGCTTCTCATGTTTAATGCGGAACACAAGAAGCTCCGTGTTTAGCGATTTTTGATTGGCCTGTATGCCAGGTATACGGGCCAATCAAAAAAAAAAAAAAAAAAAAAAACAAAGCGGATGCTGGCCGGGATTTAAACTGGCAGGGTGGGACTTGGGATCAGGCTGCTGATCTCGGGACATTCCCGTCCAAATAGGGACGTCTGGCAACCCTGGGTGTAGCTCATATGTAAATGATTAGGAGCAGCCAGTCTTGAACCATGTACCCTATCAACTTCAGTAATGTACTTAGCCCACTAAATTACAACAGCCACCAGACAGTGCAGTTTACTTCATGACACTATCGACCACAGACATACATAGTACATTGACCCCTGCATCTTGGGGAAATGGTACACTTTACCAAGGGGATTGGGACAGCCCAGTGATTGTGTGGTCTGCTGATATTACCTTGCAAACATAATTGTTACTGCAGTTGTATAGGAACATGGGTGTGTTGGGGATAGGTGACTCTAGCACTGACAGTCAAGCATCAGTCCTGTGACCACAATGTTTGTAATTCCCTCACACAGTGCACTGGGTTTTGCTGGGTTGGAGCCCACTGCATATTATGGGGCAGCCAGTATTGGGCAGAGGGTTCCTGTTGTCAGTTGTATGCAGCTATCCCGGTAGCCCACTCCATTCCCTTGCATACATGGGGTAGATACATACATATGCTACCACAGTCTACTACCCAATTCATTTGTTGTAAAGAAGAGTGACTTACCTTGTGCCAGGAGTAGTTGGGAGAACAGTACTTCAGGGCAGATTCTGTCAGATGCATGCAGTACACAGCCTATACATGGTAAGATGCAGGTTGTGTGGTGTCACTGGCATTCTTTTTACTATGCATGTGAGTCGGAGTGAGGTGCCAGTCCCTGGGTCCCTAGGTTGTCAGTGCATGTGTTATGAGTTGCCTCTTTGCCAAGGCCAGGACATACTGGACATGGCTACATCTGCCTACAGGTGGAGGCTCAGGGGATTCCTCCTTCGAGTCCCCCCTGTCCCTCTGGGGACCTCGGCGCTGGTGGGGGGCTATGTGTCCCTTACCTGTGATGTTCCTGCCACAGTTGTTTCTGCAGGTTCATGTTGTGTAGCATGGCACATGCTATGAATATGTATGCACACGTGGCTGGAGAGTACTACAGTGCTCCACCAGATAAGTTAAGGCAGCGGAACCATGATTTGAACAGCCCAGACACATGCTCTATGATGTTTCTAGTTTGTTCATGTGCCTTATTATAATGTTCTTCAGTTGGTGTGTATGCATTTCTGATGGGTGGCATCATCCATGGTTCCAATGTGTAGCCAGCATCCCCCATTAGATGGCCGTATGGGATTTCCCCCCTGGCAAATGTCTGGTAAAGCTCTGATGCATGCCAGACGTGAGAGTTGTGATAACTGCCAGGACTGCCAGTACACACATTCATGATAATGACCTGGGCATTACACATGACCTGGCAGTTGATGGAGTGATACCCCTTGCAGTTGATGTAGACCATACCCTCCTCACTGACTGGTGCCTTGATGTGCACATGAGTGCAGTGTATGGCACCCAGTACTTCTGGGTAGTGTGCTACATGGTGGAAGAGACGCATATTGCTGATGTTCTCCTCAGGGAAGCGGGGTAAATAAATGTCCTCACTGGCATGTGTTAGCATGACATCCAGGAACTGGTGGAGTACCCTGGATGTGGATGCCTGTGAGACCCCATCATAGCTATGTTTATATAATTTTTTATTCTTTTTATTATTTTTTATAATTTTTTACTATGTATCTGGAGCTTTTCTCCCTGGACCTCCTCTGAAAATTGTCACCTCATGTCCAGTTGGACTAACCTGGTAAACAAATGGAAAATAAATAAATGTCCCCAGTAGGTCTTTGGAAAGTACTTGTAGCTAGTATTCTTAAAACTACACATAGCTTTGTTTCCACTGGGATGGGTTCCCCTCTGTTGGCTCTGGGTGTGAGGTGAGGACGGCAGAGCTCGGTGAGTTCCTGTAGTATGTCCCTGTCCACCCTGTAGTGCTCTGCTCTCTCCAGCTCATATAGCCCCTGAAAGGTTACCCTGGGCTTGAACACTCTTCTGCTTCTCAGTCTCGGCCTATTGTCACATCAGCATCATCACTGACCTCAGCCTCTAGTGCATACAGATGTAGCAGAGTAGCAGCAGTCCCTATCATTTTGTCAGTTAAACTTCCCAAGTGTGTACACCAACGGTGCAGAGTATGTGGGGAAAAAAATCAGATTGAAGGGTTTATGCATACTTTATACTGGTGAGCTGCAGATGCAGTCTGTGTGATTGGCTGACTATGATGCATTCCACCTGCCAGGTATATCACGGAGGGGTTTGAAGGGGCCAGTGTCAGTGGAACAGGGCTTTTCATTAATTTATACTTGATTAGCTTTTCCAGGCTATTTCCTTTCATTGTAGTGTTTTTTTTTTATTTCTTCCACTGCTAAGCATTGTAGTGCACTGCACAAACCTGCAGCACTAGTGCATATTGTTCAGCAGTCTGGACCCTCCCCTGTACACGGGCATGCTTAGCTTTTCTCTGACCAGCTAAAACACGCGTCATGGAGCTAAGCATAGCTTAGCAGCCTCAGACATGCCCCCCTGTTTAGCTGTGCTTAGCTGAGCACAAACAGATGCCACAAACACACCCCCTTTTGTTATCAGCTACCTGTTTTGCCTACACCAATACAGTTCTAGCTCTACCACAGTTTGCACCTGCAGACATGGTGGCCCTTTTTCCTATTTAATAAACATGGATCATTTACATACACCTAATTGCATATACCCTGGTTACTTCACTACACTAAGGTCTGTCTCCTTAGCAACCACTGTAACCTACCATTGTATGAATCTGCCTGTTGGGCACTATAATGCAATAGTTTTGCAAATGTCTAATTTTCATTTTGTAAACTTTTTCTTTCTTTTTTTTTTTTTTTTTTGCATAACAGCATGTTTGCAGTGTGTGCCTCTTAAACGTGATGTATGTATTAAAAACATTTATATTTTTTATTACACTGCATTGCTTTTTGGAATCACTGGCCCTAGTTTTGGCTATTTGCATGCCTACTGGGCAATATCCCCCTTTTTTGGCTTTTACAGCCTCTTTTTAAATTTTACAGTCCAGTATATGGTTTCTAACTGCGTAATTTCTTACACTGAAACAGCACCTACCCGGGTGCCTTTCTACTTGTTAAATTGCATGTAGGCTTTATTGAATTCCATCCAATGTTTTTATAGAGTGGATTTAAAGGCTTTTAGTGAGTCAAGTTGAGAGATTTGTGAGAGAATGGCATTCCATAGCCTAGCAATGCTGTAGGAGTATAGACAATCACCAGTTCTTTTATTAGGTTTGGATGTATTTAAGAGATGTTAATTAGTAGATCTAAGCTAGTAGGTAGGAGTATATGGCTGAAGAACAGAATGGAGTGCAGGGCAGTTGTTTGGTTTAAATAGTAAATTGTGGGCTATAGTAAGTTGTGTGTGGGGGAATTCAAGCCAATTAAGTTGAGAAATAGCTTGGCAGTGATGTGAGTGGTTTGACAGGCCAGAGGCAAATTTAACTATTTTATAATAAGCTTGAAACTTATTAAAAAAGGGTTGAGTGGAGGATGGTGAATATGTGCCTTCCATAGAGAAGAGAAGGAATGAGTAGAGTGTTGGTGTTTGTGTCAAGATATAGTTTATGATGGTAAAGTTTCCCCTAGTTTAAAGTGGGATGTTCGTCGTCTCCCATTGCTGCAGTCCTGACAAATGGGTACTCCGCTGCCCACCATCGGCCCGAATACCAAAGGGCTAGAACCGGCGTCGGTCATGGGCGCCTGAGACTGACGTAAGTACTTGTCAGTACAAATGCGCATGACCAACGCCATAACCTCAGTCTTTCTTGCCGCATGGTCCTAAGCAGAAGCAGTTTTTGCAAGTGCCGTTTGGCGTTCTGGAATTGTCGGTTTTCGAGTTTCAGACCGGATACCAAGTTGGCTAAGTACCCTGTTGGGGACATTTTTTGTCTTTTTCTTGCCTCAGTATTGCCGGATGTCAGAAAAAGTTAATAACTGTATTTCTTGTGGGAAACAGATTCCTCATAGGGATTACCATTCACTCTGCATTCCTTGTTTAGGGCCTGAGCACGACGTTGTTGGGTGTCGCTTTTGTGCTACTTTTAACAAGCGTACTATTAAACGTCGGTTGGACTGTGCTAGGCTGGTGTTTGGTAAACGTTGTAATTATAACATGCCGTCGGATTCTCCGACGACTGGTTCTTCTAAGAAGCGCAAAGATAAGTCTTTGCGGTCCAAACAGGATGAGGCTTCCACTCCGGACGTCGGTTCTGTGGAACCACTGACTGCTTCAGTGGCTCCTTCTGACGGTTTACCAGTGTGTCTAGGGGAGCCTTTGTTACTGCAGGAAGTGGCTTCTCCTGTGTTAGGCCAGGCTGAGGGTGCTTCTTTGTTGTCAGTGGCTTCCTCCCCTCATAGGGAAGTTAGACCTCCTCCTTCTCAAGGCAAAGGCCATTCTAAATCTAGGTCTATCCCTGCTGGTGCTAATCCCCAGGGTCCAGCTCCTAGGAAGCACATGTTAAAGATGGCTGAAGATTTGATTACTTTAATTAGGGGTTCCATGCCCCCCCCTGTGAAAAGGCCCAGGATAGACACAGAGTTGGAGGGTCTGGTTCAGTCTTCCAATGAGTCAGATTCCTCTGTGGAAGAGCTTCAGGATTTCCCTCCCTATTCTGATTCAGAGGCTGAGGACGCTACTCCCTCTGCGTCCCCTCCAGAAGATTTTTCTTTCTCTGAAACTTTGCATTCCATGAGGGAACATTTCCAGTGGGATGGCCAGGATTATTCTGATTCTCGTAAAAGGCTGAGAGAATTCTTGTTTTTACCTCAGCACAGGCCTTTGGCTATTCCCCCTGTATTGGATGTTGTTCAGGATGTATTTTCTGTGGCTGCCCTTAACCCAGATTCTCTGCCCCCTGCCCCAGTTAAACCAGATAGATACTACAGGGTTCCGGAAGCTCACAAGTACTTGTATAAGAGTCCTAGGGCTGATCCAGAAACTATTTCTCAAGGCCCCAAAGGTGTTAAGGCTTCTGTGGTTAAGAATCCGGTTCCTCTGGACAAGGATGCTAGGGCCCTGGATAGGTGGGGTAAAAAACTGTATACCTCTTCTACTTTGGCTATGAGAGCTTTAAATTGTCAATTTCATATGCTCAGGTATCAGAATTATTTGCTAAGTCAATTGAAATGTAAAGTGGATGCTTTAGCTGAAGGTGTTGACTGTAAGGAGCTTCAGGATTTAGTGCATGCTTCAGACCAGGTTGGTAAGCATTCTTTGCAGTGTGGTTTTGATGCTTTACAAGCTTCTTCCAGGGTGGCTGCTACTAGTTCTGTTGTTCGCAGACATGCCTGGCTTAGAGATCAGTCCTTGTCAGAGCATGTTAAGGCTCGCATTATGGATGCTCCTTTGCAATCTGATGTTCTTTTTGGCCCTCCAGTGGAATCAGTTTTGAAAAAATGGAGGAAAAAGCTAAGTCTATGCAGACGGTAAAGGACTTCTTACAGGTTCAGCCCCCTAAGTTCAGTAGGACTTGGCCTGCTAGGGGATGGTCTTTTCCCTCTTCGGATTTTCATTCTAGGGGCAGGTCGAGGCATGGTAGAGGTAGGGCTTCCTCTCGGGCCCTGTTACTTCTAGGCCTTTGAATTCTTTTACCCCTTCTGCTGGGGTGGGCAGGGGTCAGTCCTTTCGGAAGCAGTCCCAATGACCTGTGTCTTCAGCTGCCGGACTCTGCTTTGCTGGCAGCTCCTCTAGGAGGAAAACTGGGACTTTTCAAAAGGAATTGGCATTTGGTTACCCAAGACAAATGGGTATTGGACATTATAACTCGAGGCTACAAGTTTTATTTTCACACATTCCCTCCTTTCAAAGGTATGCCGGGTGTGCCTCATCAGCAAAGACTGGAAGCGCAGGCACAGATTTTTTTCTCTGCTCCGGTTGGGAGCAATACAGGCAGTTCCTTCTGTGGAAAGAGGCACGGGTTTTATTCTCGTCTTTTCTTAGTGCCAAAGAAGGGAAATACTTGGAGGCCCATTCTGGATTTATCCATTCTAAACACCTTTCTGGAAATTCCGAAATTCAAGATGTTGACACTGCAGCAGCTGTTGCCTATGCTAGGCAGAGATCACTGGATGGTGACTTTGGATCTCAAGAAGGCCTATCTTCACATTCCTATCAGGCCCAGTTGCAGGAAATTCCTGAGGTTTCGGACTGGGAGTTTGCATTATCAGTTCTCTGCATTGCCCTTTGGCGTATCTACTGCGCCCAGGGTATTCACAAAAGTCCTGGCTCCAGTAATAGCTTTTCTCCGGCTAAGGGGAATTCAAATTTATCCTTATCTGGACGATTGTTTGATACTGGCTCAGGGCAAGCACGAACTTCTTCGACATCTGCAGTATGTGATGACAGTTTTCAGATGCCTAGGGTATTCTGTGAACGAAATAAAGTCCAGTCTAGTACCCTCACAGGAGATGTGTTTTCTGGGTGTGAGACCGAATACAGCTACTCAGATGGCATCTCTTACCCCGGACAAACAAAGAAATCTTCACCTATACTTCCAACAGCTATCCGTAATGTCCAGGCTGACTGCAAGGACAGTCCTTCAAGCCTTGGGGTTCATGGCATCTTGCATTCTAGTACTTCCCAATGCCAAACTGCATATGAGGAAGCTACAATGGTATCTCAAAAGTGTTTGGACTCAACACAGCCACGATTTGGATACTGTCATTCGGATTCTACCTTGCATTCAGAAAGAATTTGTGTGGTGGGCTCAGGAATGTCACCTAAACAAGGGACTCTCTATGACCCAACCGGAGGCAAGTCAGATATTAACGACAGATGCCTCGGAGTCAGCCTGGGGAGCTCATTTCAAAGGAAAATGGATTCAAGACCTTTGGCCCCCGGAGCTGCTTCACTTGCATATCAACATGAAGGAGATGCTGGCAGTTCAATTTGCATTGAAAGCATTCAAGGATCTACTTCGACCGGGACTGGTGTTGATTCGAACAGACAACACAACTGTCATGTGGTACATCAACAAGCAGGGGGGAACTCATTCTTACCCTCTTTGCAGACAAGCAATGCTGTTATGGGAAACTGCTTTGGATCTGCACATCACTCTTCGAGCACAGTTTCTGCCAGGAGCACAAAATTCGTTAGCAGATGTTCTGAGCAGACAGATGGTGGATCCTCACGAATGGAAGTTGGACCCTCAGGTATTTCTTCAGTTGACCATGGCTTGGGGAACTCCAGACATAGATCTGTTCACTTCTCCTCTGAATTCCCAACTACCTCTGTTTTGCACAAGGCTGTTTCATCCGAAAGCCTGGAAAATAGATGCACTATCCTTCAGTTGGAGCAACCTTCACGTGTATGCCTTTCCTCCTCTGCCTCTTCTTCCAAAGGTCCTGTTGAAAGTCAGGAGGGACAAACCTTGCATGATCCTTATAGCGCCGGATTGGCCTCGTCAACATTGGTACCCTCTGTTGAGGAGCCTAATTCACGGGACACCTTGGCCATTACCACGGATTCCTCACTTATTGTCTCAAGAAAACAATCATTTTCTCAATGTCAGGGTGCAATCCCTACACCTGACAGCCTGGCGCATTCCGTTTTAGAGGATGAGGGCCTTCAGCTCCCTCAACAAGTTTTAGATGTCCTTTTGGAAGCCAGGCGTCCTAGTACTCGAAAAGTTTATGCTGATAAATGGAAGAGATTTTTTCTTTGGAGTTCAGCTAAAGGCCTTGATGTCACATTGCCTAATTTGAGTTGTACTTTGCAATATTTGACTATGTTACTGGACAAGGGTATGTCCTTCTCTTCTATAAAAGTGCATGCTGCAGCTATTTCTGCTCACTATGATGGTGATCCTCCTTTATTTTCACATCCTTTGCTTAAACAGTTTCTTAGAGGGGCAAAGAATATAAGACCCCCACGAAGGGCTCCTACTCCTGCCTGGGATCTTAATTTTGTTTTGGAAAAACTGACTCTGCCTCCTTTTGAACCTGCAGCTACGGCTGAATTGAAGTTGTTGTCCTGGAAGACTGCTTTTTTATTGGCTGTTACTTCTGCTAGAAGGGTATCTGAATTACAGGCTCTCATGGCAGTGGAACCTTTTCTGATTTTTCACCAGGACAGAGTTTCCTTGCGTACTAATCCTACTTTTCTGCCTAAGGTAGTTTCTAATGTGGCATTGAACCAATCTATACATTTGCCTACTTTTATGCTAACCCCCAAAATGAAGGGGAAAGAGTTTTGCATTCTTTGGATGTGCATAGGCAGTTACGGTATTATTTGTTCAGAACCAATGAGTTCAGGAGATCTCAACAGTTATTTGTTTCGTTTGCTGTGGCTTCAAGTGGGAAAGCTGTCTCGAAACAAACTATTTCCAAGTGGATCGGCCATTGTATTACTTTTGTTACTCTCATCATGGTAAGGAGGTTCCAGTTGGGATCAGGCCTCATTCTACTAGGGCTACGGCCACCTCTACTGCTTTTTTGAGAGGGGTAGCTACTAAAGACATTCTAGAGACAGCTACTTGGAGTTCTGTACATACCTTTACAAAGCATTATCATTTGCCTCTTTATTCTAGGTCTAGGGCTGGGTTTGCCACTGCAGTCTTACAGGGCATGTCTGCAGCTCCTCCTGCTATTTAGTTGGCCAGCCTCCCTTTTTCCGTTGCTCTGGGATTCTACCCATTTGTCAGGACTGCAGCAATGGGAGACGATCAACATAGTACAGTTTTGTACCTACCATAAATGTAGATGTTCGAGGATCTCCATTGCTGCAGTCCTATTTTCCCTCCCTCCTTCCCCCTTTTTCTTTTTAGATTGGGGTTTTTGGGTGGTGTTTTTTGCATTCTGACGTCTGAGGCAAGAAAGACTGAGGTTATGGCGTCGGTCATGCGCATTTGTACTGACAAGTACTTACGTCAGTCTCAGGCGCCCATGACCGACGCCGGTTCTAGCCCTTTGGTATTCGGGCCGATGGTGGGCAGCGGAGTACCCATTTGTCAGGACTGCAGCAATGGAGATCCTCGAACATCTACATTTATGGTAGGTACAAAACTGTACTTTTTCTTTATTGTGTTAAGAATGTGTTGTTCAACCGTGAGTCAACTGTCAGTAGTTATTCCTAGTAGTTTTGATGAGTTTACTAGTTCAATTTCTGTCTTGTTGTGTGAAAATATTTTAAAGTCTATGTTTGGTGACTTTGAAGAGAAGAGTAGGAGTTTGGATTTTTAGGGTCCAACAGAGGATGAAAATCATTAAAAAAAAATAATCTCACCAGGATTCAATGGATGAGAAGCAGTATTGTGTCAGTTTAAGGAGGTCAGAGAATTTATTGGAGGAGGAGATAATGGTAGAATCATCGGTGTATTGAATTCTTTGCTTTTTAGAGCAATTATGAAGCATTCTCAAGTTTTATGCCATTCTTTCCATGTTTCTTTTTCTATCCTGTTTAAGCATGCTACTCTTTTTGGATAGCCAAACTGCATTATTTGCTTTTAGTCTCTTTCTTGTAGGAGGTACAAGGCTATTTCGAATATTTAGGAAAGTTGCACTGAATTCCTTTACAGCATCATCTAAAGGGAAGATTTTTTTAGGATGTTCCAGTTAATAATGAACATTTCTGGGTCAAACTTGGAAATGTTGCATGTTGTTTTATAAACATGTGGTTTAAGTGGATGTGTGATATGTCTAATTGTATTGATTGGAAGATGAACACTGAAACAGTAAGGCATTGTCCATGAGGTGGTGTGTTTGCTGAGGTCTGATAGTGGGATACCATCTGATAGGGAAATTGATGTCTTGCAATAATGTATGGGACAATTAGTTGTGTGAAACCAAATAAATTCACACTAGTAGTATTATTTCTTTTGGAATTATTATAGATATCCAATGTGCAATATCTTCCATTGTAGCTGTATTGTTGCCATGTGGGATGGGAAGAACAGTAATTCACATTTGTTTATAATTGTTTAATTTCAGGAAAATAATAAGAAGCTCTGCTGAATTGAATTTTGGCATTGGTTTGTTGTAAGGAAAAGTAAGGAGGTTGTAGGAAATGTTAAAGCAATTCCACCAGCTTTTCTCTTTATACAGTCATTACCAATCATATTATAGCCAGGAGGTCTAAGTCCAGAGTTGTTTATGCTGTATCTGTAAAAGTGAGATGAATATCAGGCTTATCATAGGAAGTTACTAGGCTATTGGCCCTGAAGCCCTTATAAGCCTATCCAAGAGTTTAGCCCATGTTCAGACAAGTCACCACCCGATGCCCCTGTCCTGCAGGGATACAGGTGGAATCCCAGGGGTATATTTTCTATTTTGCATCCAGTTATACAGGTTGCACTTAAAAATGGGTAAAGAGGTACTCTGCTTGATGTAGAGAGGGAGTCTATTCCACAGATGGGGAGTCTCTGGGACACAAATCTGTCCTGTCAACAAGTACTATTTATGTCACTGTCCAAGCTGAGGCTGCATGTGTGGGTAACTCGAGCAGAGCTTGACTTGTGGATATGCATAAGTGCCCTCAAGGCAGGGTCTGAGATTGCCTTGTATGCCAGACAGAGAATACCTCTGAGGAGTCTGTATGAAACTGAATAGAGGGATACGGCTTTTAGTCTGTCTGTGTATGGTAGATTTTTGAGGCCCTGGATTCTCCTGGTGAGGAACCTCTGTGGTCTCTCCAGCTGCTGCATGTGCTTTGTGAAGTATATTCCGAAAGTGGTGTTTTACTCAATAATGGGCCTTATAAGGGAAGAATAAAGGGATGTTATGACCTCCTTTTCCCTGAGATGATATACCCTTCCTTATGAGGTGGACCATGTAGAAAGCTTTCCATACAATGGAAGCAATATGGTGGTTAAAAGTCAGGTTGCTATCAACCTGGGTGCCCAAGTCCCTCATGACTGATTGCATACTTAGAACATCATTATTAATGTGGTAATTTGTGAGGACATCACTTTCCCCAACAGGGATGATGATGCATTGTTTGGTATTCAGCTTGAGACCATGTTTCTGGCACCAGTCATTTGTTTGGGTGAGACCCTCATGGAGGATGTCCACATCACTAGAGGAATTGATGACAGTACCCAGCTTTCAGTCATCTGCAAACTTGGTCAGCCACAGCCCATTGGTTTTAGCCTACACCTCAGAAAAGTATATCCCAAATATCAGAGGTCCCAAGATCAAACCCGAGGGTACACCACTCATCACGGGTCTACTGCTTGAGGTGGCTTCCCCTATTTTGACTAGGTGGATTCTACCAGTGAGCCAATTTGCTATGCATCTGGTAACATATGGATTGATGCCTAGTTGAGTGAGTTTATCTATTATGCCCAAGTGGGGAATAGTGTTGAAGGCTTTGGCCACGTCAAGGTAGGGGTGTGCACCGTCTCCTCATCCATGGCTTTGATGACTGTCTCAAAGAAGTCGATGATATTTAACAGACATGAACTCCCCTTGATGCAGCCAAACTGTGTGGGATCAAGTGTTTGGAGGTTGCCACTGTCCTTGTTAATGAGGTTCATGATAATCCATTCCACAGCCTTGCAGATCAGGTTTGTTAGACTGATGGGTCTATAATTTCCTGGAATGGTGTACACTCCACCTTTGTGCAAAGGGAAGACAGTGGCTGTCCTCCACTCAGATGGGATGAAGCCAGTATTCAGACTTTGGTTGAATGGGGCACCTAATGTTACTGCAAATTCCTGCCTGAGTTCATGTAGGATGCAGCCTGGGATGATACTGGGTCCCATGGAGGCTGTATTTTTTCTTTTGCCTTTGAGAGAGCAGTGATGACCTGCTCCCTAGATATAAGGGGAAGGGGGTAGGTACTGGGGATGTACTGACTTACTAACGGGGGGACTGAGGGGTGAAGTTTTCACTGAATCTCTCAGCCAGCAAGTTTGCTATATCTACAGCATGTGTTTATTTGTTGTCCTTCACCACCAGTTCTGAACAGATCAGGGTGCTTCCTTTGAGATTGCAGACATATGTGAAGAAGTCCTTATGACTGTCTCTCATAGATTTGGCCAATTTGGACTCAGGTTGCTTTTGAGGATCTCACTAGTGCTCTTATTTGCTTGTTCAGGCTAAGGAGAGATTGCTTCCATTTGGGCACCTGCTCTTTCTTGGTACTGGACAGCATTTTTTTTTCCTTTTTTTATAGACTTTATTTATTGCAGATGTCCACCAGACAGGTTTACTCTTCCTTGCAGATGATGATTTAGTCCTGTTGGGTATTCCTGATTCCATGCATCTATTAAATGCTGGTATAGTGCTTTGCTGTAGTTCTGGATATTGGTGCCAGTTGCCAGACAAGGGGAAGGGGCTGTGAAGCTGTTTATACCATCCCTCAGGAGGCTGTAATCAACTTTGGAGAAGTTTTTTGTTTGACCCTTGTTAGGGGGGGGGGGGGGTTGGGGGAGATGGTGACTTTGAAAATGACAGCTTTATGGTCAGATCTTACCAGTGGGATGATACTGCAGGGATGCTGCACTGGTTACTCATGTTGGGTAATGCCAAATTCAAGGTATTATCACCTCTTGTGGGGTTATCAGCTAGCTCTTCCAAGGTGTCTGCATTGAGAAAATCGAGGAATCTCTGGGTATTTGTGTCCTTACATGAGTAGTTCTTCCAGTCTATGCTTGAGTAGTTAAAGTCATCCAGGATCAGGGTAAAGTGTTGAATCTTAATAGATTCAAAGACGTCCAGATAGGCGGATTGGGCATCTTGAGTCAGATTTGGGGGCTGGTAGCTTGCTATGATTTGTGTAGGGGTCTTGTCAATGGTTAACTGCACCTGAAGCATCTGCTGTGTTCCATACTATTTGACCAGCCTGGTGGTGTGCATGTCTTTAGTATATATTGAAACTCTACCTCCTTTAGCTTTACTGCCCACAATTTGGGTTCTGAATGTATGATAGGATGAGTAACCAGGTAAGGCTGGGGTTTTCTCCGCAGCTTTGAACCAAGGTTCTATGACTGTACAGATATCAGCATTTTACAGGTTTAAGAAAGCTTGCAATGAGTGTAGTTTCATGTTTAGACTCATAGAATTCAGCAGTATGATCTTTAATTTGCATTTTGTTGAAATTTTTATGTTGGTAATTTTAACCTCATCACTTTTGCTAAAAAGCCTGCAGCCCAAGTGAGACAGATGCAGGTCATCTCTGACAAAGCATCGTGGTCTGTCAATCATATCTTCCCAGGCTGTCAGGTACTGGATTCCCCTGGAATGACACCAGAAACTAAGCTAATTGTTAAAGTCAATCATTTTCCGTTTGTATTGAGGCATCATTCTGGGTTATGGTAGAATGCTGCTTAAGGCTAGGGACATCCCTGCCTGGGACACATTCAGTGAGCTCAATCATGTCTCTCTTCATATAGTCCAGGGAATTATGTCTCAGGTCATTTATGCCTACATAGTCTATGTCAGAGTCATAACAGTCCCTATTGTTGAGAGACAAGTGCATATGTGATATGGTGGATTCTGGCTCCTGACAGACAACTAACTGTGACTTTCTCCTTATCCAGGCTGGTGACAGCCACATCTGTATGTTCACAATGGACTAATATGTTGGGTTTATTGTTAACCTTAGTGGCTGTGAGACAGGTGTGTGGCCTATGCATTGTATGTGGTATGGAGGGCTGTGGAGATCACATGTGTTTTTGCCTCGGAGGTCTCCTTTGTTTTGTTATGTTTTTGTTGAGGACCTCTGCATATTGGGTTGTGTGTTGTGTAGGTGTGGGTGGTATTTGAGATGAAGTGATTGTGTTGACATCCTTCTCAGTGCCAGATATACTGGTTTGTGAGGGAGAGATCATAGACTCTAGGTTCCGAATGTAATTGCATGTCACACAAATTGTGTTCCTAGGTGGTAGTAGTAGATGGTTGTCCATGTACATGATGCAATTGCTACATTGTCTCAGGATGCCCATATCAACCAGATTGGCAGGAGAAACTGTAGGAAATTGTCCATCCATACTTGTCAGGATCTGTGGGAAAAAAGCCAGGGAGAGCTAAGGGGTAGGCATAAAGCCCGAGTGCTTAAACCAGAACTAAGAAGCTTATAATAACACTTACAATTCAAACAGGCTATAACATGCAACAATAAATACAACAGAAAAGCTGCAATTGAACACTTAAGAGAATAAGCAGCAAGTAGCAGAAAAAGCAAGATGAAGTAACAGAGATGTGGAGGAATCACAAATGTAGTAAAAACAGTTGAATAAAGTGTTTTTTTTTTTTTTTTTTTTTTTTGTAAAGTGGAAAGGGAGAGAGGAGGAACAGAGGTTAATTCAAGCTTAAGGAACTAAGGAGTTTAGCCTTCCCAAATGATCTCTGTAATAGGTAGAATGAGCTAATGAGATGTGACCGAGAGGAGTGTCCCACATCAAATATACAGTGGGGCAGACAACTGCAAAAGCCGCCAGCTTTACAAAATTCACCCAGAGGTCAACAAATATATAAATGCAGACACAGAAAAGTAAATAATTCATTCAAGCAAATAAAAACTGTTAAGCAAATACATAAACACAGTGCAGTACTGTTAAGAAACACTGAACAGTTAGATAAAGTGTGAACAATATACTTATATCAACTCTACATTTCTAGATTGCTTAAGAAGCACCCTCAGACAGTCACAATGGAGCTTCTAGCAAGATAAGCAGAAATTCACACAAAGGTATTATTTTTATACCAGCAAGATAAAAGACCCTTCCAAAGCCACACCTTGAGGCAGTCAGATAACACAAAAGGTGTGTGACCAGTGTTTCCATCCTGGAATGAGTTCACTACAAACTCCCTGCTGCCCCAGAGAGCTGCAGAGGACCCTCAATGTGGAACAAGTTAGTCCAAGCTGAAGTGCTGTGCCAAATGCATTAGAACAGAAATAAAAAAAAATCAGCAAATATCAGGAAACAAAATTCAACCAGAGGTCAACAAATATTTAAATACAGACACAGAAAAGTAAATCATTCAGTCAAGCAAATAAATAAAAAACAGTGCAAGTACTGTTAAGAAAAACTGAACAGTTAGATAAAATGCAAAAAAATATACTTGTCAGCTCTGTATTTCCAGATTAAAACACTCTCAGTCTGGCACAATGGAGCCTCTAGCAAGATAAGCAGAAATTCACACAAAGGTAATATTTTTATGCAGCAAGACAAAAGACCCTTCCAAAGCCACACCTTGAGGCAATCAGATAACACAAAAGCTGTTTGACCAGTGTTTCAACCCTGGAATGATTTCACGACAAACTTTTGAGTAATCCATGCATGTAGTTCAGCAATTGCATGTCTTATGCTTGTCCTAGAATATTACAATTTTTATATGGGTTGACTTTGTGAATTATGATGGTGACAAAACTGCTTAGGATTTCTACCAGTGGTCTGAACAAACAGAGTTATACAACAAACAAACAATTTAAGAAATGTGATGAGTATCTAAGAAACAGAGAGACTCAAACAAAAGTAGTACAGTTAGCAGCTGGTAAAGCTCAGTAGAGGTCACATACTTGGAAATGCCCACATCCACCTGGCATTAAAAGCTGGCACTGAATGTTGGACTCTGAAGTATGTCATGATATCATTCACCTCAAAATGAAGTGCTTGTGTTTATGAAGGGCTTTATCAATGTCAGTGGTGAAGAAGTAGATACAATGACCAAAGCAATGGTAGGAGGAAACAGAACATGTCAATGAATATAAGGGATATAAGCAGATATTTTGAAGTGTGAGATGTCTAGCGGGAAAATGAGCAAGCTGAAGTCAGTGCTTGTAAAGCTTCGGATACTGCAGGCAGAAGGGTACAAAGATTCTAAGTGAGAAAGACGAAATGTGCTTCTTTACCTTTCTCATTCTTTTCTTGCTCTTTTCAAAAAAGCTATAACTTATAATATAAGATTATTATAATATAACATGATTTCAGGCATGAAACTCCAGACCTTGGCCTCTTTTCCATGAAGTCTTACTTTCTCAGGTCTATATGTTTTTCTTTCTACTACACCAGTATACACTCCCTTCGATACCTATTCAACACTAACTCTCCTATTCATTTTACATTTGTTGACCAGGATAGTCCGTCTGGGTGTGAGCCCATTTTCAGCGGAGGCCCGGGGAGAAAAGCTCCAATAAAACAAGAACAACATCGACAGGCACAGTGTCGGTTTTACATAAAATTTAACAGCATTATCTAGAAGAAAGTACAATACTCAATAGGCAGAAAAGGAGAAAGTTATTACAATATAGTAATATATATATTATATATATATATATATATATATATATATATATATATATATATATATTTTTTTTTTTTTTTTTTTTGAGTGCAGGGGTCCATCTTTAGTTGACCATTTCAGTATACTTTAATATGTGTACATATGTAAACCCTTACAAAAGAAAAGAAATTATCAAATTATACTCTTATTGTAGGTAGGTGATAGGTGGTGTTAACAAGTGGGAGTGGGTTATACATGGAGACTATAAAATTTAGGGGATGAAATCTGATGTGTGCTTATGGGGTATTAGCCTGGCTTGGTGCAGGGGCAGAGCCAGCTATTAGTGAGGTGGTCTTTGAGCAGAGTTTGAATTGGTGTAGGTTGGTAGCATTTTGGATGTGTTGAGGGATTGAGTTCCAAAGTTTAGAAATGTGGTGGGAGTAGAGGGCATCCCTGGCTTTGTTGTTGTTGCTTTTGGATACTTGGAGGAGTGTTTTGTGTGAGGATCGGAGCTGCCGAGTATTGGCATATGGTTGGGAAAAGTGTTGTAGGGCTGGTGTTCTGTTTGGCTAGTATATTAGTTGGTGAGTAAAGACAAGTTGGGTATAGGTTAGTTGTGGGAATTCAAACCAATTTATTTATTGTAGGGCAGAGCAGTGGTGGGACCTATATGGGGAGCTAGTGGCAAACTTGGCTATTTTATTGTAGGCTGATTCACGTTTGGTAATGTCAGTTTTGTTAAGGTTTGTAAAGATGGGAGTAGCACAGAGAACAGTAGATGAGAGATGAGTCCTGGCGATGCTTAGTCTAGAATGGCTAGTTAGAAAAGGATTAATTTGGTAAAGAGTGCCTAGTTCAATGTGTTTTTTTAATGATTTGAGATAGGTGTAGGTCAGATTTTAATTTGCTATCAATTGTGACACCTAGTAATTTGGTATGTGAGCTGGTGTTTATGATTGTGGTTGTTGGAGTGGATTTGAAAAGTGGCTGAGGGATTGGGTGTTTTGGTGGGGAGAAAGAGCATGAGTTTGGTCTTGTTTGGGTTCAGTATAAGGTTAGTGTTAGTTAGCCAGGATTCTACTTCTAGGAAGGATTGTGTTATAGCCTGTAGTTGTGTTAGAGAGGGGGTGGAGCATATCAGGGTAGAGTCATCTGCATATTGGATGACAGAGGCAAGAGATGTGGATTTATGGAGTTGATTTGTGAAGATGGTAAAAAGTAGGTGGCCTAATATGGAGCCTTGCAGAACTCCTATGTTAACAGTGAGCAAAGATGATAGTTCCTGTTGCCATCCAACAGCCTGCTGGCATTTGGGTAGATAGCTGTAGAACCAAGTTAGGGAAGAATGACTGAGATGTAATGTGGCCAGTTTTGACAGTAGTTTTTGGTGTGAAACTGTGGTGAATGCCTTTGAGATATCTATAAAGATGGAAGACACATATTTATTCTGATTTCTGTGTTCATTTATTGTGTTAGTAAAACTGAGGAGGGTGTTTGTGGTGCTGTTGTGAGGGCAAAGACCATGTTGTGTGTTTGATAGGAGGTTATTGGAGAGAAGGCAGTTTAGAAGCTGGGAGTGAATACATTTTTCTAGTATTTTGTAGAGAGAGGTGAAAGAATAGCAATGGGTCTGTAATTATTAAGCTCGGTAGAGTTGCCACCTTTATGCAGTGGGGTGATATATGAGACTTTCCAGATTAGTGAGACATGGTTCTCAGCTAGAGCGGTTGATGAGGATAGAAATGGGGTAGGCTACAACGTCAGAGGCAGCTTTGAGGAATTCTGATGGGATGTTGTCAGCAGCTAGGCTGGTGGGCTTGAGCTTACTGAGTAGTTTTCTCATGGTATGGGTTGGGACGGGGTTAAAGGAGAAGGGGTTTACACCCTCATTGTTGGCTATGGGCATTGTAGAAGTGATGTTCTAGTCATAGTCGATAAGTGACTGAATTGTGTTTATGAAAAAGGAATTGAATTGTGTTGTGATGTTATCATTTGATGGGGGGTGTGGTAGGATTGGGGGTGGATGTACTACCAGGTTGCAGGAGTTTGCTTATAGTGGCCCAGAAGTTTTTGGGGTTGTTTTTCTTTGCTGTGCAGTGATGTAGTAGGCTTTTTTTGCCATCTTTTATTTGGGATTTGGCTTTATTCCTAAGTTGTTTGAAAAGAAGGTTGTCATTGCTTTTGTTAGTTATCTGGTGTTCGCATGCCTTGTCCCTTTCTTTTAGTAGGTCTTTGGTGTTGTTTCTAAGCCAGGGTGTGTGGTAATGTTTTATTCTAGCTATTTTGCAGGGGGCCAGGCTGTTTAGGATGTTGAGGAAGGTGGTGTTAAAGTGTTGAACAGCGTCATCTAGTGGTAGCATTTTGAGGGGAGACCAGTTAATTTGTTGGAAGAGGGAGTTGAAAATGTGGGTATTAAATTTTTTCTTGTTGCAGATTAGCCTATAGACTACTTGTCTAGGTTGACTAAGATTGTTTCTGATTAGGTACATGGGTAGGTGGTCACTTATGGTACTGGGGAGGCATTCTGCTAGAAAGGGTGTGTTATTTTTATTTGTGAGAGTCCAATCTAGGATGGATTGTCTGTTGGAGGTTTTGTCTATTCTTGTGGGGTTTTGTATGAGCTGGGAGAAACCATATAGGTTTATGAAATTGAATGGATTATTGGAATTATAGGAGGACCAGTCAGAGTTGAGGTCACCCATAATTAAGGTTTCTTGGTGGAAGGTTGTGGATAGCCAGTGAAGTATGTCTTCAACTGTGCTAGTGTTATTGCCTGGAGGGATATAGATAGCCACTATGATTAGTGTTTTGTTCTTGTTGATATTCAGTTTGGTGATGAGTAATTGTGCATTGTTAGATGTAGGGTGTGGTGTTGATAACTTCTAGGGCTAGATTTTGTTTAAACATTATTGCTACACCTCCTCCACATTTATTTTGATGATCGAGTCTATATATGTTGAACCCTGGGGGAAGTATGTCATTCTTTTTGACATGTGACTTAAGCCAAGTTTCAGTCAAAATGGTTATGTCAAGGGAATGTAAGTCAATTAGTGCATGGAGGTCATGGATTTTGTTTAGTATACTTCTTAAATTTATATTAAGGAACAGCAGGGAGTGTTGTTTGGGGTGAAAGGGTATGCTGGAGTTGATTGAGGTGTAAGTGGTAATTTGTTTATTGGTAGTCTTGGGGCCAGGGTAGGGGTGGATGTCACCACTGAGTTTTAGTTTTGATAATATATGAAATAAAGTTGTTATAAGTTTGCTTAGCTGTTTCTGGTTTCTAAATAGTTGACCTTTTTTGTGTCTGGTTTGATGGCATTTAAGTGGGAGGTAGTCTATTTCTGTGTTGTTGTAGAGCTTGGGTGAAATTTGGGAGTTGTAGTGGTGGGTTATGGGCAGTGGAGAGTTGGTAATGGAGTTGGTGGGGTAGTCATAGTAGATGGGGGTGTGGAAGTTAGTTAAATGATAAAGAAGCGCTAGTGTGAATAGGTTGGCTGTGTGGAGAGATAAAGTAGTAAATAGTGTTTTTTTAGTGGATGTAATGATGTGTGTTTTAGTGAATATAACATTGTGTGCTTTATTAGTGTGTTGAGGTTTTTTTGAGTGGGACTAACATTGGGTGGTTAAAGTGCGTTGTGAGGTGACAGTTCTGAGTTTGTGGTAGAGCAGGGATTAAATCAGACAGGAGGCTGACTACGTGGGAGATCAGAGCAATTGAATATGTAGGTGGATATGTGTTGTATTGCAATGGTGGGGGAGGGGTATAGTGGAGATTGGCCTGTTTTGATTACAGGGTGTGACAACTGTTAGATGTTTGTAGGTTAGTACTAGGCTAACTGCCCTTGCAAGCCATTTTAAGCCTAGCCAATTATCCCTTATGAGACTCAAACCCTGCACCTTGTGTTTGTAAGGCAAAAACCTTAACCATTAGGCCACCCCCCCAATGTGTATGAAACAAGAGGGTTGTACTGATAGCATTTTGTAATGGTAAAAAGGGTAAGGATTGGTCAAAGGCTAATATATGTGTGCTAATGGATGGGTGTTGATTAGAAAGTGTGGAAATGTGGGCTACTTTATAATTCAAAATTGTACAGGTGGTGATTGATAGACACATGTGAGTGGGAGTGGTTAGATTTAGATAAATTTGAGTGATTTAGGGATGGGAGGGAATGGGGCCAGGGTATGGGAGCGGAGTGAAGCCTGAGTGTAGCGGGCAGAGCCAAGTTCTATAACTGCACTGCAAGGAATGGTCACTTAGACTACCATGTACTGTGAAAAGTATCTATGTAGCTGACAATTTTGTAGGCTTTGATTTCTTAGAGAAATGGAAACTTTATGCCAAGAGTGAGTATGGAGTGGGAGAAATATGGACAAGTGTATTGGGAAGGAGAATTCTGAGTAAAACAATGATTCCAAACTAGAAACTATTGGGTTTAGAGAGATCTCTGGTGGGGGAGGGGGTTACCAGTAGTGTGCAGTCCCTGAAAACATTCTAAAGAAATTTACAATCATAGAAGGGTTGAATCATTAACATACACTGTAATGTTCCTGTACTTTAAGTAAACCGGCCAAAGACTTTTGCAGATACAGCTTGCTGGTAGAGAATTGCTATAGGGATGCCTCACAGTGTTTGTATCAGCTGATAATTGTAAATGCAAATAAAAAGAAGAAGAAGATTAGGAAAAGCTGATAAGGGGAGTGCTAGAGGAGGTAGGACTGTATTTATAATTGGTGCAATATAAGAGAAGAGTGGAAGGAAATCGGTAAAACAGCCTAATAACACTACAGTTACTGATTTAAATTAAAAACTCTATGCAGTAATTTGACACTAAAAATATGTTCAAACAAATACAACAAGCATCTAGGCATACATATAGTGCTCAACCAAGATTAATGTACAATATCCAGCTTGGCCTGGGTAAAACCGTCACTGTAACATATGACAGTATTATCTACAACACAATATATAGTACAAGGCATTACTACACTATAGCAGCTGAATGTCTGCAAACTGTTAAGGAATCACATTACATCCCAGTTTAAGCATATAGTGAGCAGTTAAATTAGTTTGCTGTTAGTTGGGAATACAGCTGATAAAGCACAGTTTCTTCCTTTGAAACAGTGATAATTACACAGTAGTTTCAATAATATGAGCTAAATGGTCAATAAAGTCACAATAAAAACATAAAAAGAATAATAAACCATCTTAAAACAGTACTGCATAAGCAGAGTTCAGTTTGATACCAAGACAAGGTGTTGAGCACAACCTTTTAAATATATGCACTTGTAAATGGTGGCACATCTTACTGCTTAGAACACATAATTAGCACATGTTCTGTGAATCCTTGTATTTCTACAGAGAAAAAAAATACATTTAACAGAACTTACATGGGGGTCACACTACTGGAAGATGCCAAAACAGCAGGCACAACAGGCTAGAATAGTTTAAAATGGCACCGGTCTGAGTGAGGTGTATTTGAAATGTTCTGCTAGACTGTAGTTGGAGTTTCTGCAGGAGGGGTGGCGTAATATTCACCAAAAGGGAGAGAGAATGACAGATACACTGCTCCTGGATTTTACAGTCCTTAGAGAAAAATAAAAGTAATGAGAGAGAGAACAAGGTAAAAAGAAAGGTCTAGGAGAACATCAGCTAGAAGGGAAGGAGATTTATAACTGAGTAGAGTTCAGCAAATTCAGATGAAGACAGCAGTAGAAGGAGTGAGATACAAAATGGGAGAGCAAAAACAGAAATAACTGCAGAGCCAAGTTCTATAACTACACAGCAAGGAACAGTCACTTAGACTACCAGGTACTGTGAAAAGTATCTATGCAGCTGACAATTTTGTAGACTAGGAGTTCGAGAAACCTTAGGCCAGGAGTGAGTATGGAGTGGGAGAGATATGGACAAGTGTATTGGGAAGGAGAATTCTGAGTAAAACAATGTTTCCAAACTAGAAACTATTGGGTTTAGAGAGATCTCTGGTGAGGGTGGTGGTTACCAGTAGTGTGCACTCCCTGAATATATTCTAATGAAATTTACAATCATAGAAGGGTTAAATCATTAACATACACTGTAATGTTCCTGTACGTTAAGTAAACCGGCCACAGACTTTTATAGATGCAGCTTGCTGGTAGAGAACTGGTATAGGGATGCCTCACAGTGTTTGCATTAGCTGACAAATAGAGGTCACACTACTGGAAGATGCCAGGACATGTTCTTCCTGTTTTGCATCAAGCTAACATAAATAGAAGAGAAACTAATCAAGTGGAGATAGAAAATGAAGGATCTCAATATGAACCCTACGGTGCTGATTTAAGTAAGGTTGAAGAAATAGGATTTATTACTACCTATTTGAGTGACAGTAAAGAAATTAATCACATACTCAGCAATGATTGGTGCTTGCTCAGATATGATAAGGACGTGTATGAAAGATTAGGAGCATGGACAAAGATTATATTCAAGAAGGGCAGAACCTTAAAAATATTTTTGATAGTTTTACCAAACATGACATTCCTAAAAATGGAAGGATGACTACGTGTGGTGCATGCTCTTAGTGCCCCATACATATACAGAGGTAGTGAAATGAAGATAGCTAATAAACCATTCATTATTCAAAGAAATTGTCAAATTCAAGGAATTATATACATGGCGCTCTGTGGAAATTGCCCTGCATATTGCATTAGGAAAATGGAGCATAAATTAAAACAAAGAATATATGAACACATATATGACATTTCAAAGAAAGAGACAAGTAATGTACTGTAGCAGCATATTGAGAAATATAGCGATCATCAATTTTGTTTTGGCTATATTGAAAAAAGTCAACAATAATCCTAGAGTCGGTCCCTGGTCAACTTTGTTATAATCAAGACAATTATGGTGGCAACTGTTAGTGGAAGCATATATGCCTCCTGGACAATGTATACACTTCTATACAAATATTATTAAAACTTTAAGCATATAATAGGTGATTGTTGCATATAGCAGCATTGGCACTTTAAATATTTTGGGTCCAGTTGTAGTTCAGAGAATCAGCTAACTGCATCTCAGGTATAAAATACAAGTAATATGAGCATTATTTTTATCTGAAAAAGTCTCATTGCAAAAAAACAATATACAAAAGGGCTAATCAAATCAGGATTTATAGTTTGATTTTAAAAAGCTTCATTAAATGGATTTTAGCAGCCTGCAACATTTCTTTTTTTGTTTTATTGAGTGCTTGTTTCATGGTTCAATATTATCTGTGAGGTATTGCTTGATTCAATATAGCGTACCTAGCTTTTGGTGATGCTTTTAACTGCTCATTTTCTGTGATGATCAAATTTAAAGCTTTCGTTAATAGTGAATCCTAGAAGACTAGTTTGACTTAGTTCTATTTTAATGTTATAAGAAGTGATTTTGACATTACTTTTATAGTCAGTTAAATGGTTTGGAGGTAAATATAATCAGTTTTGTTTTATTTTTAGGCTTAAGGAGCAGCTGTGTATCAGACAGCCAGGCCACTATGGTGGAGAATTGTTTTGATTTATCTGCATTTTCTGCGGAACAGATAATTGTTGAATCAGTATACTGTATCATAGTGGCTTGTTTAGAACCTTGGTAGACATTAATGAATACATTGAGCAACATGGGACCTAAAATGGACCCCTAAGGGACACCAACTGTAATGAGAAGGAATGAGATGTCATTCTGGCATTTTACTGCCTGTTTTCTATTTGAGTGGTACCTTGAGAACCAATATAGTAAAGTTTCATGCATTTCTAAGTAAGTTATTTTTGAAACAATTTATGGAGGGATACCATGTTGAAAACTTTAGATAAATCTAGGAGAAGTGCTGAGACTAAGTTCACAGAGTTTTGATACTGGTTAGCAGATATTATAAAACTAAGGAGAGCTGTACTTGTACTATGAAAAGGATGGAAACCATGTTTTGTAGGAGAAAGGAGACAGTTGTCTGTGAGAAAGCTAATGAGTTGAGATTTGATACACTTCAAAATCTTTGAGAGTGGCGACAGTATGGTTATATGCCTGAAATCAGAGAGTTCATTTGAGTTTCCACCTTTATGGACAGGAAGAATGTAACACCTTTTCCATAGGGTTGGAACATAGCTTTCAGGTGATGGAGATGTTGATTTGGATTAAAATAGTAAAAGCTAGGGCATCAGCAGCAATTTTAAGTAATAGAGTGGTATATTATCAGGGGCAGGGTGGAAGGTATTTTTGGGTTAGTAATAGTTTTTTGACTATAGAAACTGAGACTGCTTTGACTGCAAGTGTTTTGGGGGCTAACAAGGGAGGACAGGAAAGTGTGCCTGCCTGTCCTGAGGGTTTAATAAGAGAGGTTACTGTTTGGATGAAGTGGGAATTTAATTTGCTGGCATACTGTCAGTATGGTTAGATGAAGTAGGTGTAGGGTGTGTTGATGTACGGGGTTTAACAGCTGGTTTATTGTAGTCCAAAAGTCTTTGGGGTTACAATTTGCTTCCAGTATATTAGTATAGTATCTTTTTATTTGATTTCCATTGAAGTTTATGAGATGTTTATAGTATTGATGGCCAGATATGTTTTTTTTTCTTGCGTCCATTTTTCAAGACCTGGGTTAGGATGGATATAATCACTTTTTCAAGTGAAAAGACCACAAGGAGTATGCATAAGGATGTATGAATTTCAGCCATGTTCTAGGGGAGAGCTTGATGATTATATTTCAGAAGTAATACTTTATTTTAAAGAGGTGGACAGTAACAAAGGAGATGAGACTGGGGATATTAATAGTTAGAGAAGTGTAGTGATTGGGAGATGGCTGGGGTGGGTATGGAGATTTGTATATAGAGGAAGGTGTTTTTTAGATGTAAGGAAGGCAGCATTTGTTACGAATAATAAAACAGTTGTTAAAAAAATGCCATGTGTTTGTTACTGTACTGTTCTTAGGCCATTTTAACAGTATTCTGATATTTCCTAACCTCCTTTGATACTGCAAAAGCTGTTGTGAGTTTGCCATAGTTCTCTGAGTTTGCCAAGATATTTATAAATTTTGCAAAGTTGTTCTGTGTCTGTGTACATTTTTTCTTTATTTCAAAACATTTATCAGGGTTTGTAAACTTATTTCCAAGGATTCCTGATACTGCAGGCATCCTGACATTTGCTGTAAAGCATTCATTACTGAACTTGAGCTCAAAACCAGTTTGTTTTACATTAAGAAGGATTTATTCTGCACACTGTTGGGAGCAGAAGGCTGATTCAACCCATCTGAGTTGGGAGGTACTGGTGGAAGGCTTATTGTGAGTTTATCTGATTAGCCTGAGGGCTTAACTTTGTAAAAGTATTTTATCCTGCTGGCATAAAAGTCTTACATTGTTTGTGAGGTTGAGCTCACTTATTCAGAGCTTTCCTGTGCCTGGTTTGGAAAGCTCTGACTTCAGGACCTTTGATTGCATTTGAAACCATCTGTGGACCTACAAATCTGGTATAAGTAATGTTTTTCCACTTCTCTGACTATCTCAGTGCTATTTAACAGTTCTGTGCTGCATTTACTGATTTTGTTGAATTTATCACTGCTTTCCATCCTGCAGTTGTTAAAGAAGCACTATCTGTTTGCTACTGTACTGCTCTTAGGTCATTTTAACAGTGTTCTGATATTTCCTAATCTCCTTTGATACTGAAGAAGCTCTTTGGGTTTGCCAAAGTTCTTCTGAGTTTGATAAAATATTTCTGTTTTGCAAAGTTTTTTTTCTGTATTTGTAGTTTTGCTACATTGTTGTACATTTTTATGTATTTGAGAACATTTCTCAGGGTTTGTGAACTTATTTCCAAGGATTCCTGATACTGCATGAGTTCTGCCTTTTGTTGTAAAGTCTTTATTACTGCATTTGAGCTCAAAACCAGTTTGTTTTACATTAAGACGGTTTTATTTTGCATTCTGGTGGGAGCACATATCCGATTCAGTGCATCCAAGTTGGGAACTGCTGGTGAAAGGATTATTGTGCATTTATCTGACTGGCCTGAGGGATTAACTGTGTAAAAGTCTTTCGTCCCTCTGGTATAAAAGCCTTATGTTTAGTCATCATGCAGACTCATTTAACCATGCCTTGTATATAAGCATATCTCTCCAGCTTAAAATCCTCTATAGGAAATGATCTCCATAGTCTCCCACTTTTCACAGCTGCTTGAAGAGCTGCCAGTTTGTGCAGAAGGCAGCACCACTGCAGTTCATTTTCCAATATACTATTAAACACTCTCACATAGACAGTTCAGTGATTCTCCTCTTCTTCTTCTTCCCATCTACTAAGGCTCTGGTATAATAGGTGCTTTCATGTCATTTCTGTTTCTAGCCTGCTGGATATGGACATCCTGAGGCAGGGTAGTAACTGCACCATGTTCACTGACTGCCATTTAATTTTATAACACACAAAAACAGTGTGTGATAGATGTAAATACACAATGCCATTGGAGCCAAAGCTCTTACATATACAAATGAAAATACAAACCAGGTTATCACCATTATACCCAAAACACTCACTATCAACACTAAGGAAAAAACATATAGACCCACATATGGGAAGGTACTCACATGTAATCTACCCAAACCTCCAAGACCTCCTAAAGGCATGCCTCAGTGACCCCACACATACTTAAAAAAGACAGCACCTCACACAACACATAACTCTGAAAATCACAGTAGCCCTGTTTCCAAGCCCATAAGGCAACACACCACACAGTCAAACATTCCCGTTATTGGTGATTCCATTATATGACATGCTGATGTCTCCCTTACTTGGCTAGACAAGGAGAAGATCACATTGAGGTGTCTGTCTGGAGCCAGGATCCATCAGATCATGCATGCACTTAGGTCTTTAAACCACAAGTACCAGTGTAACATGGTCATCGTCCATGTGGGTGTAAACGATCTAAGGTGTACCTCACTGGACTATATGAAGAGAGACATGATGGAGCTCTCTGAATATGTCTCCCAGGCGGGTATGAATTTAGCCTTGAGTAGCATCCTACCTTCATCAATGATGATGTCGCTGGTACCAGTAAAAAAAGGATTGATTTCAACAATTGGCTTAGTTTCTGGTGTCTGCTGCCTGAGCTACAACAGAACGGCATTAAATATACTGATCCCAAGGATATTGCCAATATCCTGGCAGATCGATTCAGTGCAAACTTCACTCCCCTCTCATCCCTAAAGGGCCCATCTCAATACCAAAAGATTGCCAAATTCCAGTAATAATGGCCACACAGGTAAAACATGCACTCTTCAAAGCTACGAATACAGCATACATGGGACAAGACGACATCCCAGGCTGTGTACTACATGAACTACAAAATGAACTGGCACCTCACTTAAGTGTCATATTTAATCATAGCCTCACCTCAGGCTTCGTGCCCACTGAGTGGTGCACAGCTACAGTTATCCCACTCCACAAGGGGGGAATCCACCTTGGATCCCGGGAACTACTGCCCCATCAGTCTGATGAGCCTGATCTGCAAGGCCATGGAACGTATTATGACGGAACTTATAAACAAAGACATTGGCAACCTTCAAACACTGGACCCTATGCAGTTTGGGTTCGTGAAGGGCTGATCTTGTCTCCTGAACCTGACTGATGTCTTCAAATCAGTCTTCTGAGCCATGGACAAGTGTAAGGTGGTCCACACAGCCTATTTGGACCTTGCCAAGGCATTTGACACCATCCTCCACTCTGGAATCATAAATAAACTTACTAAGCTCTGCATTAATCCCTATGTCACTCGATGGGTTGCAAACTAGCTTACTGACAGAACCCACATTGTAAAAGTAGCCAACTCCAAATCCAGCTCCAGACAAGTGACAAATGGAGTACATCAAGGTTCAGTCCTGGGATCGCTCTTGTTTGGCATCTACTTATCTGAAGTACAGCCCATCACTAAGGGACTCTGGCTAATAAAGTTCGCAGATGACTGCAAACTGGGAGCCATTACTGAATCCCTAAATGATGTGGATATTCTACAAAAGGGCCTTACAGAAACAGATGCTTGGTGCCAGAGCCATGGGCTCAAGCTCAATGCCAAGAAATGTATAGTTATACCCTTTGAGAAAAAACATGTACCCATGAATTACCACATATGTGGCAGTGCACTAAACACTGAAAATGTGATAAGAGACTTAGGGACACAGGTGGACAGTGGTCACATCTTCGATAACCACATTGCCACAACAGTTAGGAAATCCTTCTATGTGGCATGCCTCATCACTAAGGGCTTTTCATCCAGAAAAAAGGAGGTCATTGTCCTACTGTACTCATCCCTCAGTAGACCCATTGTAGAATACAATATCCCATTTGGTATGTACCTCTCAAGACATCTGCAACAACTGGAAAGGCAGCATAAATACCTCATTAAAAGAATCACAGGCCTAAAACAGATACCCTATGCTGACCATCTAAAAAACTCCACCTATACTCTGTTGCATATTGTCGACTCAGAGGCGATCTTTGCTTAACTTACAAGGCCATGTCAAACCCAGAGCTGTTGGACATGCTACACTTAAAGAAATCCCAATCCCTCAGAGCCACATGCTCCAGGGATCTAAACCTTGTCATCACAATGAACAAAACATGCTGTAGGGATAGGTTCCTGACCCAGAGACTCCCAGACTCTGGAATAGACTGCCCATACATTTCAAGCAGAGCGCCTCTTTGGCCCTCTTCAAAAAGAACCTGATGATTGGATGGGAGATAGCAAATTCACCCCGGGGATCACATCAGTCACCCTGCTAGACAGGGTTCCAGGGAAATAAATACTGTGGGAAGAAATAGCCAGGGAATTGTTGCAGCTAGGCTTGTATAGGCCCTAGGGCTGATAGCCTAGTACCAACCTATGAACAACAAAGGGATCCAATATCTGTCTGCGTGGGGAGACATGATTGACAAACCACAATGCTTTGTCAGAGATAGTTTGCACTTGTCACCACTTGGCTTCTGGAAAAACCTTTATCCCCATAGAGCCTTTTTAGGCCATGCCAAGTTGTTTAACCCTCCAGCATAAAAAATCACTCACAACTACCTATAGGTACTATTACTCAGTGCTAGGAGTTTAAATAAAAATCTGCACTCCCTGGAAGCACTTCTTACCAAGGAGAATGCAAACATATGTGCAGTCACAGAAACATGGTTCAGAACTATGGAAATCACCCTGGCTATCAAAGGCTAAAATGCCTGTCATACATTTTGATTCCCCTCAGGTCAGGATAAAAAAAAAGAGAGAGGTACCTCAATATTCATAAATGACAAGTACATTGCTGGACTGGCCCAACAACATGACTCACCTGAGCTGATAGGTGAGACTCCCTATCATATCCTTCATAGCTACAGATCCCCTAACATGTGTCTGGAAAACGGTACTTCCTACCTAAACCTACTGGAATCTCTTAACATTTAGCCTAATAGCATAGTTATGGGTGACTTCAACTACCCCTCCATAAACTGGGAGACTTATGTGACCCATAATTTACTTGTTCAGAGGTTTTTGGACTTCATCAGTGCAAACACCCTGGAGCAACTAGTTAGCTCCCAACTACAGGTACACATATACTAGACATGGTACTCACCCCCCCCCCCCTCCATTCATTAACTCTTCCCTGGTAAGATCTGACCACATAATGATCTCCTTTAGTATTAAAACTATCCACCATCAAACTCTAAACTTGTTAAGAATTTTGTTAAGGACAATTACCTCAGGTGTCAGCTTATTAAACTTTCAATCCTCTCTGAACCTGGATGACACTGAGGCCTACTCTGAGCTGTACACAAAAGGACTGCACAACTACATTCACAGCTGTACAGAATTGGCAATACTTGTCTGAGTCAAACCTATGATTATGGGAAAAAGCAAACCACCCTGGTGGACTCCTAGCATAAATATACTATTTAACATCAGGGAAAAATCCTCTCCAAAGCCAAAGAGGAACAAACAAAACAGTGTAAAAAGACACTCACCAACCTAAATAAACAAATTAGAGAGCTGCTCAAATTTGCCATAGCAAACTATGAGGCAAATATACCCTCCCAGGTGAAAGATAACCACAAGTCATTTTTAAATTGTTTGTAACCTCAGAGGAAATGCTCAGCATTGTGCCGAGTTAATCATGAATGACAACACATACAACCAGCCAAAAGCTATAGAAAATCTGCAGGCTGAGAAGTTCATTTCAAGCTTCCTCTCCATCACCTCCTACCACATGCAAAGAAATACCAGCAACCACCACCCTACCAGTCATTACAAGGGAACAGGTCCTAACAGAACTCATTAAACCCAAAAGCACAGCCTTTGTGGGGCTCAACAACAACATTCCAGGATGCTTCTTAAACAGCTTAAAACAGAATATATCAGGGCCACTAGAAACCCTTGAAATGCTTCTTAAACAGCTTAAAATAGAATCCATCAGGGCCACTGGAAATCCTCTTTAACCACACCCTCTGGTTTTGTGAAGGGTAGATCATGCCTGCTCAACTTGGTCAACTTATTTGTGTCAGTCACCAGAGCTGTGGATGAAGGCAAGACGGTTCATACAGCTTATCTTAATCTGGCCAAGGCTTTTGATACCATTCCCCACTCAGGAATCATAGAAAAACTCACTAAGCTTGGCATCAACACCTGTATCACTAGGTGGGTTGCAAACTGGCTCACAGATAGAACCCACAGTGTGAAAGTAGCTGACTCCAAGTCATACTGCCGATTAGTCACGAGTGGAGTCCCAAAGGGTTCAGTCCTGGGTCCTCTCCTGTTTGGTATCTACTTCTCTGAAGTCCAGGCCAACACAAAGGGACTCTGGCTGACAAAGTCCACAGATGATTGCAAGTTGGGAGCTATTATTAACTCCCCAAGTGATGTTGACATCCTACAAAATGACCTCACTGTGACCAATGACTGGTGTCAGAACCATGGCCTTAAGCTCAATGCCAAAAAAATGTGTCATCAACCCCTTTGTGAAAAACCTGGTTCACATGAATTATCACATTGGTGGTAGTCCACTGAACACAGAAGACGTTATAAGAGATCTGGGAACACAGGTTGACAGCAACCTCTCTTTTGATCACCACATTGCCACTGTGGTCAGAAAGTCCTTCTATGTGACACATCTCATTACTAAGGGTTTTGAATCCAGGAAGAAAGAGGTCATTGTCTCCCTCTACTCTTCCCTTGTTAGGCCAATCATCGAGTACAATGCCCCATTTGGCATGTACCTCACTAGACACCTGCAACAAATGGAGAGGCCACAAAAGTACCTCACAAAGAGGATCCTAGGCCTTAAACACTTGTCCTATATGGACATACTCAAAAAGCTCCAACTATTCTCTGTCTCATATTGCCTACTTAGAGGCGATCTCTGCTTGAATTACAAAGCCATGTCTGACTCAGTTCTGTTAAAAATGCTACATCTAAGGAAATCCTAATCCCTCCACACCACACACTCCAGAGACCTCAACCTCATTACCACAATTAACAGAACATGCTGGAGGGTCAGGTTCATAACCCAGAAACTGCCCATGCTAAGGAACAGACTTCCATACATGTCAAACAGAGAACCTCGCTGACCCTCTTCAAGAGAAATTTTGATGAGTGGATGGGAAATAGAAAATTCACCCCGAGGATAACACCAGTGGCTCTACTCGACAGAGGCACTGGGAACTAAGGTTGGGTGGCACTATGCCAGGGTAATCCTATGTCTAGGCTTGTAATGGCCCCAGGGCCATTGGCCTAGTACACACCTATGAACCTATGGACATGAACCTTATTTATGATTGTAACAGAACTTGCTGGAGAGACAGATTCATAGCCCAAATGCAACCTTGTCTATGTAATAAATTTCCAGTCTTCATAATACAAAGACTGTCCCTTACCCTCTCTTCAAAAATAATTTGTATAAATGGATGGGGGATTGTAAATTCACTCCTGGGGTACTGCCCATGACCCTTATGGACAGTGTCTGTCTTTATAAATGACTCAGAGATCCAACACCCAAAGAGCCACTACCCTGATACTACCCCATCCCATATCTGGAGAATTAAGATAAAAGTATTGTCATATCCTGTGTATTATTGGCTAAGGTTGTAAACACTCCTGTGCCACTAACATATTTATCACCACTGAACCTATGACTTGTGAAGAGTAGTAGCATTGGAGATGTGGAGTGATTAAGAGTGAAAGTGAAGGAAATGAGAGAGCAGGAGTGAAAGTGAAAGAACAGTTAAAAATGATAAAATTAGGAAGTATTTGGAAGAGTAGGACAGTCAATTGGAATGAACGGGAATTTAGGAGATGGAAGTGAAGAAAGTGTAGCTTAAAGTCTGATTGACTGGAATATCAGAGCTGTGAGAAAATGTGACTGGGGAATGTCTATAGTTATGTGCATGGCTTTAAGAGGAGTGGAAAGTAGGTGGAGTCTTGGGTGGAGATCAGTTTCTGTAAATGGAATGGAATGGGGGGTGACTGGGAATTAGGGGTGGGGAGGAAGCATAGCAAGTAATAACTCCCACCTCAACAGGAGGTAATCAGTGTGGTAATGCTCAGTGTGCAGAAGACAGAAACTGTGAGTTATCACACATGTAACTATACACACTGTAAGACATAATTTATTCTATAACAGTATATTACACAATATTTGCTGTATCTTACATTTCTACATCCATTACTTATTCACATAAGTTCACACCTTCCACAAATAGTTGTACCCATTAACTTATTGTATGTCTCTGCACATAGTTAGATCCATAGTGACACACAATTGTACCTTAAGACATATGACCATTCACTGACTTACTGCTCATGTTTTGTAATGATGCTCACAGGACTGTCCTCTGCTCAACCCTGAGTAGGGTGCGTAACATACACCTGCATTTGATTATTCAACATTTACTTGATAGTATATGGGTAGAAATAGCCAGGGAATTGTTATGGCTAGGCTTGCATAGGCCCTAGGGCTGATAGCCTAGTAACAACCTATGAACCTATGAACCTATGTGCTTGAATTTCTTAGCTTGCTGACCTATGCATGTCACTGTTACATGATTGCACATTACTGTGTATGTGTGATTTATGCATTGCCATTTCTTTGGACATCAGAAGTCATTCTGCTTATGTGACATACATTTTCCTTTAGCTTAAATGTATTTTAAGTTGGCGTCTACACCATCCTGTGTGCAGTACACATGCATTTGCAGTGTGGGAACTGACCTTGTTCTTATAGGTTCATAGGTTCATAGGTTTATACTAGGCTATCTGCCCTAAGGCATTTATAAGCCTAGACCAAATTTTTGTGGCTTACACCACCCCTTATATGAAAAAATACTGTGCCCATTAGTTTGTTGTGCCTCTGTCCAGCAGTGACACAGAGATGATTCCCGGGATAAACCTACGATCTCCCATCCACAGGTCAAGATTTCTCTTGAACAGAGCCAGCGAGGTGCTCTGCCTCACATGGACCGGGATTTTATTCCACAGCATAGGGAGTCTCTGAGTGATAAATCTATCCCTCCAGCATGTCCTATTTATATCCGTGCTAAGGTTTAAGTTGCTTGCTCTAGTGGTTTTGGTGGATTTGGATTTTTTGAGGTGGAGCATGTCCATTAATTCCGGGTTGGACATGGCCTTATATGTCAGGCACATGTCACCTCTGAGCAGACGGTATGCAACTGAATAGAGCTGGAGTTTCTTCAATCTGGCAGCATATGACAGATTTTGGAGTCCCTTTATCCTTTTGGTGAGGAACTTTTGGGGTCTCTCCAATTGCTGCAGATGTCAGGTGAGATACATCCGAATGGGGCATTGTACTCGATCATTGGTCTGATAAGTGAAGAGTACAGGGGAACAATGACCTCACTAGATCTGGATGTGAATCCCTTCATGATCAGGTGGGCAATGTAGAAGGTCTTTTTAACCACTTTAGCAATGTGAGTGTCAAAAGAAAGGCCACTGTCAACCTGGGTCCCCAGGTCCCTGATAACCTCTTCTGTGCTTAGTGGATTGCCACCTATATGGTAGCTTGGGGATACCTTGTTTTTCCCAAAGGGTATGACTATACATTTTTTGGCGTTTAACTTCAGGCCATGGCTCTGGCACCAGCTATCTGTTTCTGTGAGCCCCTTCTGAAGGATATCCGTGTCCGATGCACTTTCCACTATGGCGCCCAGTTTGCAGTCGTCAGCAAACTTTGTCAGTCAAAGTCCTCCCATGTTGGCCTGTACTTCTGAGAAGTAGATGCCGAACAATAGGGTCCAAGGACCGAGCCCTGTGGGACACCACTTGTGACCGGCTTGGAGTCTGACATAGCGCCAGCAACTCTAACCCTGTGGGTTCTGTCCTTAAGCCAGTTTGCAACCCATCTTGTGACATATGGGTTTACATTTAAGCTGGTAAGTTTTTCTACAATACCCGAGTGGGGTATTGTGTTGAAAGCCTTTGCAAGGTCAAGGTAGGCTGTATGGACTGCCTTTCCCTCATCAATGGCCTTGGTGACTGTTTCGAAGAAGTCGACCAAGTTCAAAAGGCATGATCTGCCCTTGACGAAGCCAAACTGGGTCAGGTCCAATGTCTGTAAGTCCCCTATATCTTTGTTTATGAGCTCCATTATGATCCTCTCCATAGCTTTGCAGACTAGACTTGTTAAGCTTATGGGGCGGTAATTACCAGGGTCCGTAGAGGCACCGCCTTTGTGGAGAGGGACCACAGTTGCCATATGCCACTCCTTGGGCACGTATCCTGTGGTAAGGCTGAGATTAAACAGCTGCCTTATGTGCGGGTTTAATTCCTCATTTAGCTCATGTAGCACACAGCCGGGGACACCATCCGGTCCCATTGATGCTGTGTTTTTAGCTTTAGAGAGAGCAGCTTTCACCTGCGCATTTGAGATGTCTGGGAGGCTACACTCCGCTGGGATAGTTATCTCTCCTTTAGGGGAGAGGGTGAAGTTTGCACTGAACCTGTCTGCCAGTATGTTGGCAATGTCTGTGGGTTCAGTGATTTTTGTATCATTTTGGACTAATTCTGAGCATATCTGGAAGTTTCTACCCAGGTTCCTAACATAGCTGAAAAAGGCCTTATGATTGTCCTTTGAATCCATGGCAATTTTTCTCTCAAAATTTGCCTTAGTTGATTTTATGAGTGCTCGTATTTTTTTACTAATAATGATCAGGGGTGACTTCCCTTTTATGGATTTTGTTCTATCATGAGTTTTCTCCTCTTATTGTAAAGTTTGTTAATGGCTGGGGTCCACCAGACTGGACATTTGCCCTTTGTGGAAAGAGTCTTGGTTTTATTTGGGATTGCCTGATCCATGCAGTCCTGGAGGTGTTCATAGAAGGCATTTGTAAGGGCTTCCACAGCTTGGGTTGTGGTTTCCACTGGGTCAGGGGCCTTGAACGATACCACACCAGTCTTGAGCAGTGTGAAGTTTGCTTTAGAGAAGTTCTTCACTGTGGTCTTTTTTGTTTGGGGTGTGGGCGGGATGTGGATTTCCAGTGAGATTAGTTTATGATCAGATCTCACCAATGAGGGATATACTTCCGGTGTGGAGCATTTTGTCCCCATGTTTGTGATAATGAGATCTAGTATATTTTCTCCTCTCGTGGGAACAGTGACTAGCTGTTCCATGGCATTTGAATTTATGAACTCCAGGAACCGTTGGGCTAGAAAGTTAGGGCTTGAGTAATGTTCCCAGTCTATATTCGGGTAGTTGAAGTCACCCAATATGATGGTGTTTGGAGATACATTTATACCCTCCAGTGTCTTCAGGAAGGCTGTGTGGGGTTCCTGAGTTTGAGAGGGTGGCCTGTAGCATGCTACAATTTGTAGAGCAGTTTTGCCTATGGTTAGTTGCACCTGGATGGTTTCCGAAGCTTCGTGCATTGCCACCAACCTGGAGGTGTGGGTATCCTTTATGAATATGGATACACCCCCTCCTTTTGTGGTGTGGTCCGGGTTTTGGGGCCGGAACGGATGATATGAGGTAAAACCTAATAGTGCCAGGGTGCTCTCAGGAGCCTTGAACCAGGTTTCAGTTACAGCACAGACATCGGTGTTCTCCATACTGAGAAGGGCCTCGAGTGCGTGCATTTTGAGATTTAGACTTCTGGCATTGAGCAGCATTACCCTTAGTTTCTTCCCATTTTTGTTTTCTAGGGTGGTAGGTTTAGAATTTGAGCCTTGCCTAAAAAAGGCACTATGGGGGTGGCAAGAGCCTTAGCCAATATCCGGAATCCCAGGGTGACAGGTGCAAGCCGTCCCTTGTGAAGCAGCGTGGCTTGTCAAGCATGTCATCCCAGGCAGACAGACACTTGATCCCCTTTGAATGACACCAGACATTAAGCCAATTGTTAAAGCTGATCATCTTGTCTCTATATTGTGGCATCATTCTTGGTGAAGGAAGGATACTGCTCAGGGTCAGGGTCATACCTGCCTGGGCTACATAATCAGAGAGCTCCTCTATGTCTCTTTTCATGTAGTCCAGGGAGGTACGTCTCAGGTCGTTCACACCAGCATGGACAATGACTGTGTCATATTTGTACTTGCCATGGAGTGACCAGAGTGATTGTATTATGTAGCGGATTCTAGCGCCCGATAGGCAGCTTACTGTGACCCTCTCCTTGTTCAGCCTGGTGAGTGGGATGTCACTGTGTCTGACTATGGAGTCACCTATGACAAGTATGTTTGGTGTTGTATTTGGCCTTAAGGGCTGTGACTGCTTTGCACACTGCGTTTGTGGTTTATGTGTTGCTTGTGGGGTATCTTGAGGTTGCAGTTGTTTGGGTGTCTGCTTTGGAGGCCTCTGCTCTTTAGGTAAATTTTTACTCAGAGCCTCCGAGTATGTCTTTGTGTGTTTATGTGTTTGATTCAATGGTGTGGTAGCATTATGTGAGGCTGGTTTTGTGGTGTGTGTAGTTGCCTTCTCCTCCTGTCTGGTCTTGCCAGTCCTGAGTTGAGAGAGCTCAGCCTCCAGTTTGACTAAATAGCTGCATCTCTCGCAAGTATTTGTGTTATGTGGCAGGAGGAGAGGGTTGTCTGTGTACATGAGGCAGTTATAACATTGCCTCAAGATTCCCAGATTCACCAGCTGGACCGAAGAGGAGATTGACAACTGACCTTTGGACATTCTAGAATAATATTGGGAATTCCTTAATAATTGAAAACAAGGGCCAGTGGGGAGTGAGGGTGTAGTGCTTTTAATTTTTAGTGCTGACTTATATAATTGCTTTAGTGAGCAAGTGCCAGGTAACTTGAGTGCAATGTGTTACAAGTAACTAAATGCAAAAATGACAAACAGTAACTTTCAAGTGAAACAAGGAACTAGTACAGTAAGCAATGCAGATATCACTAGTGATCCACAGAAGCGCTGAGAAGCCACGTATTAGGTGGAATTAGCTTCCAGGGAAATAACAAGCAAACAAACAACAAGCATATAAACAAAGCTAGATTCAGCAGGCCTGGATCTAGACTATGCTAGAGCAAACAAGGTGTACCAATTTCAGTAAGATACAGTTCAAATATTCAGGCACTATAAACCTTTAACCAGAAATTCCCAGCTCAGAAGGGCAGAGTCCAGCCTCTTCTCCCACAAGAGTGCAGACCACGAACCTTCTTAATGTAAAATAACTGGCCTGAAGCCCAAGTGCCTAAACCAGAACTAATACCCTTGGACACTGGGCTCTCAATCAGCAGTTCCCAACTTAGAAGGATGAAAGCTACCTGTCCTGCCACCACAGTGCTTGCCACAAACCTTCCTAATGTAAAACAACTGGTCTGAAGCCCAAGTGCTTAATCCAAAAGACTTAGAATGATAGCTACACTTTAATCAAGTTACAACCAAGCAGTAATAAATACAATTGAATACTTTAGAGAATGTCTGGATTAGTGCTCAAGTTACAGAAACAAAGCTAGATCCAGCAGGCCCGAATCCAGTCTATGCCACAACAAACAAGGCGCACCAACTTCGGTAAGACGCAGTTCAGATATGCATGCACTATAAGCCTTCAACCAGAAATTCCCAGCTCAGAAGGGCAGAGTCCAGCCTCTCCTCCCACAAGAGTGCAGACCACAAACCCTCTTAATGTAAAATAACTGGCCTGAAAGCCCAAGTGCTTAAACCAGAATTAATACACTTTTAGAATAACAGACACTGAGCCCTCAATCAGCAGTTCCCAACTTAGAAGGATGTAAGCTACCTGTTCTGCCACAACAGTGCAGACCACAAACCCTCTCAGTGCAAAACAACTGGTCCGAAGCCCAAGTGTTTAAACCAAAAGGCTTAGAATGAGTTACACCAAGCAGTAATAAATACAATTGAGTATTTTTAAGATGATGCAAAAGTAAAATGAAGTAGGTAGAAACACAAGTACAGTAAAAGCAGATACATTTTTTTTTTATTTTATTTATCTGAACACGTGCTTAGATCAAAGAAACAGATTTGAGTGCTGAAACTAGAAAACTGGCTAGTTATAAGAAAAAAAAAACAAAAAAAAAAACAAGCTAGAAGGCTTCCCTCAAACACAGAAGGGCTTGGGGGCTCAGAAGCCTACAAATGGTCTATACCACTTAACAGGAAAGGCAGGAAATAAGCTTATTTTTTTTTTGTCTGTTTCCCAGATGCTCTCTTTGTACACAGTAGGAGTGCCTGAAATCAGAATATGATCTCACTACATTCAGTTGAGTGAGCAAATGAGATGGGCCCAGAGGCAGGCTGAGGGGCGGGCAGTTTCAAGGTCACTAAGATTAACACCAAAACAAAAACAGGGAGGGTGGGTGGGAATAACTGAAGAGCAGATTAACTGCCACTTGAGTTAAATATTCCTTCAACACAGTTTAAATCAAATTAAATACTGTATTTTTTTAAAAAAAGTGCAGATAAAGGTACTTAAATTCTCTTATACGTCCAGTTATATATAATCAAGTTCTTAGCCGGCCAAAGCTGAGGTTTTTAAGCAGGACATATTTCACAATGCACCACTTAAAAAGGCAAGGACAGGAAATCAAAGAATGTGGCTACCCCCACACCTGTAATTACTAGCAAATAACACACTAGCTTCAGTTCAATTTACTGAAGAGCAGATTAACTGCCACTTGAGTTAAATATTCCTTCAACACAGTTTAAATCAAATTAAATACTGTATTTTTTTAAAAAAAAAGTGCAGATAAAGGTACTTAAATTCTCTTATATGTCCAGTTGAATATAATCAAGTTCTTAGCCGGCCAAAGCTGAGGTTTTTAAGCAGGAAATATTTCACAATGCACCACTTAAAAAGGCAAGGACAGGAAATCAAAGAATGTGGCTACCCCCACACCTGTAATTACTAGCAAATAACATACTAGCTTCAGTTCAATTTACTGAAGAGCAGATTAACTGCCACTTGAGTTAAATATTCCTTCAACACAGTTTAAATCAAATTAGATACTGTATTTTTTTTTAAAAAAAGTGCAGATAAAGGTACTTAAATTCTCTTATACGTCCAGTTGAATATAACCAAGTTCTTAGCCGGCCAAAGCTGAGGTTTTTAAGCAGGAAATATTTCACAATTTACCACTTAAAAAGGCAAGGACAGGAAATCAAAGAATGTGGCTACCCCCACACCTGTAATTACTAGCAAATAACAAACTAGCTTCAGTTCAAGTTACTGAAGAGCATATTAACTGCCACTTGAGTTAAATATTCCTTCAACACAGTTTAAATCAAATGAAATACTGTATTTTTTAAAAAAAAGTGCAGATAAAGGTACTTAAATTCTCTTATACGTCCAGTTGAATATAACCAAGTTCTTAGCCGGCCAAAGCTGAGGTTTTTAAGCAGGAAATATTTCACAATGCACCACTTTAAAAGGCAAGGACAGGAAATCAAAGAATGTGGCTACCCCCACACCTGTAATTACCAGCAAATAACACACTAGCTTCAGTTCAAGTTACTGAAGAGCAGATTAACTGCCACTTGAGTTAAATATTCCTTCAACACAGTTTAAATCAAATTAAATACTGTATTTTTTAAAAAAAAAGTGCAGATAAAGGTACTTAAATTCTCTTATACGTCCAGTTGAATTCTCTTATACGTCCAGTTGCTTTCCCTGATGTGGGTCGAGGTTGTCCACCTCACTTCCACCTTCATATTTCTGTATTATATTTTGCATATATGTTTACCTTTGTTACAATTATTGACCATTGCCATGTATTGTGTTTTTGATATGGTAAACATGTATGTGCTAAATGTATGGCCATTTTACGATGCAGGACATCTCCACACAGGTCACTGGCTACTGCTTGCAATGCATCCTTGTTCTCATTATACTTATGTGTTAACCGGTGTACATTGTTCAAATACTTGTGAACAGCCTGATATATACTTTTAAGCTCTAGTGTTATACTTTTGTAAACATTTTTTCATGTCATGGGTGTGTATATGTGTATTGATCTTGATTATATGTACTCTATATTTAGGTCAATGACAGTCATAAATATACGCCTAATTTTGTGTGTTGCCTTTGACATGACATATGTGTATGACATATATGCATTCCATTACATGTTTGTTTGGGTTGTGTACACCTACTTGTGCATTTAGCAGCAGTTTTGCTGCGTTGCTGCAGTACTGCTGTTTTGCACTGCGTTTGATTGTTTGTCTTTCACATACAGGGCTGAAGGTTTGGTTCTGTTCTCTGCTGGAGTTATCCAGCATTTTTAGACCTGCATCAAATAATATGTGATGTTGCTTGGCTTACACATGAACTGCTAACAGACTACTTGGATATGTTTATTTATCCATTTTATAATGTGATCCTTATTTATCACCCTCCAATATACACATCCACCATTGGTCATACACATCCAGGTATAACAGCCACACAGTTTGCAATGTCATAGAGTGACAGTGCACAAGTAGATATGTTTCTTTGCATAACTCTAAAATACGGACAACACAGGAACTCGGTTGGTAGTTTCCTAGGGTTTATTCACAACTCCAAATTCTCGACAACAGCAACAAACTAGCGAATACAGTCTCCAATACAATCCCACATTAACGCTTTTCAAAACCACTGCGTTTTCGTTTACAAAGTATGCACTTCCTCAGATGAATAATGAACTCTCTTAACCATGTTTATATACTGTCACTAATTGATTAATTAATTAATTGGTGAATTGATTAAAACTGTATTAAAACAAGTAACTTTACACTTATTCAAACACATTTACATAGGAAATATGTATATTCCATCCTAAATATTGTATATTGTAATTTTCTGGACTGGGATTGAAGAAAAATTAAGAATTTTTATGGAATATCTTAATGGTACAACCAACTTTTTGAAATTTACATATCAAAGTTCCCAGAATGTGTTACAATATTTGGATATAGAAATCTATAGAAAGAAGGAGGTTTAGAAACAAAAGTTTTTAGGAAACCAACATACTGTAATTCCTTCTTGCATTTTGATAGTTCACACCCTTTCCACGTAAAAAAGAATATTACTAAAGGTCAATACGTGAGAGGATGTAGAATGACTAGCAATGATGAAGATTTTTTGACGGAATGTGATTTGTTGGAAAATATGTTTAAGAATAGAGGATACCCAGAAAAGTTTATTAGAGACATTAGACAGGAAGTCCTAAATGGTAGAGAGACTAGATTTAAACCTATAGTAAAGGGACCTGACAATGGTAAGGTATCTGGACAAAGTGGAAGTAAAATAACAAACACAGATAATTTTCATTCAGCCCTTACTCTAGAGTATAATGCTATTAATAACAAAATAAGACACATTTTTTGTAATGAATGGAATAGATTCACAGAATTAATGGACCTAGACATAATAAACAAGGGCCCTGTTAAGATTGTGTATAAAAACTCCAGAAGTATGAGGAATATTTTAGAAAATAAACATACTGTAATTTCACAAGAAAGAAAGAGAAAGGGCACTTATAAATGTGGTAGATGTGCCCAATGCACGTATATTCTTAATGGGAATGAAATTAATATTAAGAGCAGGAATAGAGTGATAGTAAATGATAAACATTTTTACAACTGTGAGTCTATGGGCCTAGTGTACTTTGCAAGTTGTACAAAATGTTCTTCTTTCTACATAGGAAAGACGGAAAGGAAATTAAAAAGACGAATATTTGAACATTTTAATGACATTAAAAATGGAAAGGAAACCAACGCTTTGTACAAACATAGCAAAGAATGTTATCAAGCTAGTTTTCTTTTTTCTGTTATTGAGCATACAGATAAAGATATTAGAGGAGGGCCTTGGGAAGAAAAGTTGGAGTACAGGGAGCTATGGTGGCAAATGACACTTGAATCATATAACCCACCAGGGCTCAATGAGCATACCAGTATTTTACCTCTGCTTAAATTAAGGGCAGCCAAATTGTGAAGTTTTAGTTTGTTACCATGTCAATAAGTTCTACACATTTTTCCTTCATGTGCAATATAGTATGTTTGTTTTTTTATCACATATATATTTATTGAGATTATTTATTTATATTTATAAATGTTCATGCAACAATATGAATTAAATTAAAATGAGATGATATCAAGGATAATTAAACTTTAGTTTTTAACTTTTTATAAACCAATTGAATGTAGAGGGTATATATTTTTCGAATAAGTTGCTATTTTTTAACATAATTTTAACACATTATTTGAATGTCATATATTAAAACAGGATGGCATTACAATTTGTAATGTAATAATTCTAATGACCACTAGATGGCCTCAAGGTTTAAACAAGGAAATATGCTTGCATTTTTTACTGATATTTTCATTGTGTTCTTATTAATATGTTGAATGTGGATTTTTAAAAAAGTTTTTTAATACATTTATTAAAGTATTCAGACTCAAACATCTTATAGTAAATTCAAACAATGAATTTTAGGATGGAATATACATATTTCCTATTTAAATGTGTTTGAATAAGTGTAAAGTTACTTGTTTTAATACAGTTTTAATCAATTCACCAAATAATTAATTAATCAATTAGTGACAGTATATAAAGATGGTTAAGAGAGTTCATTATTCATCTGAGGAAGTGCATACTTTGTAAACGAAAACGCAGTGGTTTTGAAAAGCGTTAATGTGGGATTGTATTGGAGACTGTATTCGCTAGTTTGTTGCTGTTGTCGAGAATTTGGAGTTGTGAATAAACCCTAGGAAACTACCAACCGAGTTCCTGTGTTGTCCGTATTTTAGAGTTATTGGTATTATATCACCACTTTGTCTTTTGGTTATCCGTGAGTTCGTGGATGGATAACCAGAAAGTTCCTGCAATGTCACAGGAAGACCTGGGGTTGACACGTAAGCTGATTGGCCAGCTAACTGAGCTGGTCAACCTCCTAACTCCCATTGCTTCCTCCTTGGTCTGTACGCAAAAGTTGAATGCTGTTAATATCCCCGAAAGAACCGAAGGGTTGGTTTTACAATCGGTAAAACCTAACACTGTGAAGGAAACGGAGCTTATGGGTGCGAGAGGGGACGCCGGCTTCCGAATAGAACCAACGGAGGGTAGTTTTGATCCAGCCATTACCCCGAATGCGTTACAAAACAGACCGAGGGATGGAACTAGTAACAGTTCACCCAAGGAGAAATGCGATGAGCGTCCACAACGTGGTGCTTCTAATAAAGGTACTGTTTCTCCTATTAAGGAGATTGTTGACTGGCTACAACAAAAATACATTTTTAAAAACAGTGTGAAAGATGCTACTGTTAGACCGAACAGTAATATGTATAAAGACAATCTACATAACCTGTTTAAATTGCTGCATAAGCATAGGACTTTGAATGTAGAGAATTCTTATTTAAATGAATGTATTTGTAAAAATATTGTACCTAAAGGGTTAAGATTGTATAAATACCCTAATAATGTGGTCCCAGGTTCGCTATTTCATTCTGAATTGTTAGAAATTTTTAATCAGTGTGGGATAGAGATGTTGAAATTAATGGTAAGGGAAAATATCAGGATTCAAGATAAGCTTCTGAAGGAAATTGAGATTTTAGATAAGGTCATCACTAGTGATCTAATGTTTTCTATAGAGGAAGAAAAAAATAAATATTTTTACATAAGAAAGGAGATAGATGGAAATATGGAGGAATTGGTTGTGAGAAAAATTAAGAAAATGGAAAGGGACATGCATGAATATAATAACAAGATTAGCTATCCTAGTCCACCCTTTAAGAAACATTTTCAAGAAACATTTTATAACAAAGGAAGGGCTAGAGTGGAAACCACTGAAAATTTGGACCCACCAGAAAGATTTCCATCCTATGAGGATAAATTCCCACCTCTCAGAAGATCTGAAAGAATTATGAACAGACAGGTGGACCGTGGGGAACATTTTCAGTGGAGAGGGGGAAGAAGGGGCAGGGGGAAATATTAGATATAACCTCTGAAAGCAACCACCCCCACCCCCCAGCAGAAATTCATAAGGTGAACAACAGATGGACTTATAACAAGTTTCATATATATAATTTCAGTTATTTGAACCTACACAAAGGTCATTTTAACTTATTGTCCAAAGGATTAAAATATATACCTGCTACACAAGGTGACCTAGCCAAATTCTTAATTGAAATTAAATTATTTTTAAGGAAAATAAACCTTCAATTGGTGCTTCCTAATAAAGTTCCCCAAGACGGTGTAAACATTTCAAGACGTAGATCTACATACAATCCCCCCTTCATCCTTTTTTGAGAAATTTGGAAAAAATAGTTGAGAATGAGATTAGGAAGGATGTATTAAAAGACCAAAGACCTCATCATAACTTAACTAAAGAAGAAATGAAAATTTTAACAGAACTAAAGGATGACCCTAATCTAAGGGTCATGAAACCGGATAAAGGGGGAGGTATAGTTATAATGGAGAAAACTGAGTATGAAAACAGGATGTATAAAATCCTTTGGGATGATAACAAATATCAGCATGTATGTAAAAACGAGATAAATATTGCCTACTATAATATAGATATAAAACTGAAAGATATGTTGTTAGAAGGTTTAATCAATGGTGAGACTTTAGGTTTTTTAAGGGTGGATAAACCTAAAATTCCTATGATATTTGGTATACCCAAAATTCATAAGAGTGAGACAGATCCCCCTTTAAGGCCTATCACATCTGCTGTAGGGTCAAAAACTCATGCCCTAGCTAAATTTGTTGATGTTAAGTTGAAAAAGGTGTGGATGGATAGGAAACAAATTTTAAAGGATTCATGGGATCTCTTAAAAGTTATTCCCAACATCAAAAATATAGGAAATATTGTTTTTGTTACAATAGATGTTATTGATTTGTTTTCCTCCATTCCTTACAATGAAGGTACTGGAATGTTTGAAGAAATTGTCTATGAGTACCCGAATTTGTCCAACAATGATAAACTTGTGAGTGTCTGGCTTATGGAAAAAGTAATACAGAATAACTTTTTATTCTTTAATGGTGAATTTTACAAGCAGATCCAGGGAGTAGCTATGGGGGCAGCTTGTGCCCCCACTTACGCCAACTTGGTTTTAGCAAAATGGGAAGAGGAATATGTTTTGAATAGTGTATTTAGCTCTTCCTGGATAAGCTACCATAGATTTTTGGACGATATTGTAATTTTCTGGACTGGTACTGAAGAAAAATTAAGAATTTTTACGGAATATCTTAATGGTACAACCAACTTTTTGAAATTTACATATCAAAGTTCCCAGAATGTGTTACAATATTTGGATATAGAAATCTATAAGAAAGAAGGAGGTTTAGAAACAAAAGTTTTTAGGAAACCAACATACTGTAATTCCTTCTTGCATTTTGATAGTTCACACCCTTTACACGTAAAAAAGAATATTATTAAAGGTCAATACGTGAGAGGATGTAGAATGACCAGCAATGATGAAGATTTTTTGACGGAATGTGATTTGTTGGAAAATGTGTTTAAGAATAGAGGATACCAAGAAAAGTTTATTGGAGACATTAGACAGGAAATCCTAAATGGTAGAGAGACCAGATTTAAACCTATAGTAAAGGGACCTGACAATGGTAAGGTATCTGGACAAAGTGGAAGTAAAATAACAAACACAGATAATTTTCATTCAGCCCTTACTCTAGAGTATAATGCTATTAATAACAAAATAAGACACATTTTTTTGTAATGAATGGAATAGATTCACAGAATTAATGGACCTAGACAAGATCAACAAGGGCCCTGTTAAGATTGTGTATAAAAACTCCAGAAGTATGAGGAATATTTTAGAAAATAAACATACTGTAATTTCACAAGAAAGAAAGAGAAAGGGCACTTATAAATGTGGTAGATGTGCCCAATGCACGTATATTCTTAATGGGAATGAAATTAATATTAAGAGTAGGAATAGAGTGATAGTAAATGATTTACATTTTTACAACTGTGAGTCTATGGGCCTAGTGTACTTTGCAAGTTGTACAAAATGTTCTTCTTTCTACATAGGAAAGACGGAAAGGAAATTAAAAAGACGAATATTTGAACATTTTAATGACATTAAAAATGGAAAGGAAACCAACGCTTTGTACAAACATAGCAAAGAATGTTATCAAGCTAGATTTCTTTTTTCTGTTATTGAGCATACAGATAAAGATATTAGAGGAGGGCCTTGCGAAGAAAAGTTGGAGTACAGGGAGCTATGGTGGCAAATGACACTTGAATCATATAACCCACCAGGGCTCAATGAGCATACCAGTATTTTACCTCTGCTTAAATTAAGGGCAGCCAAATTGTGAAGTTTTAGTTTTTTACCATGTCAATAAGTTCTACACATTTTTCCTTCATGTGCAATATAGTATGTTTGTTTTTTATCACATATATATTTATTGAGATTATTTATTTATATTTATAAATGTTCATGCAACAACATGAATTAAATTAAAATGAGATGATATCAAGGATAATTAAACTTTAGTTTTTAACTTTTTATAAACTAATTGAATGTAGAGGGTATATATTTTTCTAATAAGTTGCTATTTTTTAACATAATTTTAACACATTATTTGAATGTCATATATTAAAACAGGATGGCATTACAATTTGTAATGTAATAATTCTAATGACCACTAGATGGCCTCAAGGTTTAAACAAGGAAATATGCTTGCATTTTTTACTGATATTTTCATTCTGTTCTTATTAATATGTTGAATGTGGATTTTTAAAAAAGTTTTTTAATACATTTATTAAAGTAGTCAGACTCAAACATCTTATAGTAAATTCAAACAATGAATTTTAGGATGGAATATACATATTTCCTATTTAAATGTGTTTGAATAAGTGTAAAGTTACTTGTTTTAATACAGTTTTAATCAATTCACCAATTAATTAATTAATCAATTAGTGACAGTATATAAAGATGGTTAAGAGAGTTCATTATTCATCTGAGGAAGTGCATACTTTGTAAACGAAAATGTAGTGGTTTTGAAAAGCGTTAATGTGGGATTGTATTGGAGACTGTATTCGCTAGTTTGTTGCTGTTGTCGAGAATTTGGAGTTGTGAATAAACCCTAGGAAACTACCAACCGAGTTCCTGTGTTGTCCGTATTTTAGAGTTATTGGTTTTATATCACCACTTTGTCTTTTGATGTTTCTATGCATATTACCATGGCTTTTATGCATCCCATCCCTGACTGACAACTTTCCACTGCCCATGTTGTGCAGTGTGCCATTTGTGGAACTTATCTGTCCTGGCTGTTCTTTTCCAACCTTTGTCTGCCATGTGTTGTGATATTTGTCCAGTGGGTATAAATGTTGTAATGTCCCCATGTGTTGTGATATTTGTCCAGTGGGTATAAATGTTGTGATGTCCTTCAACTCCTCTTTCCTTATCTTTACCTTTTCTTCTATTCTTAAATAAATGGAGCCTATTCTCACAAAACAAAAATGCCCATACCCCTCTGACTTTCCCCCAGATTTTTCTTTTCAAATATCCTTCCAATGTGTCCCTCCTTTTCACCCATCCCCCACATTTTCTTTTCTGTCTCCAACTTTCCTTGGGTGTGTGCCTTACTCATGTTCATCACACAAGTCCCACACCCATTGTTAGCTAACATTAGCTGTGGCAATGTGGCCTTGATTGCCCTTTATTATTTTTTTTTTATTAGACATTTTATGGCTTCTGTCAGCATCCACAAGTGCAGTAAGGTATGTTATATTAGTACAGGAGTTACAGAGATATCCATATTTGTCTCTAATGTTACTGAACAGATTGCTAAAGATCTGTAATACAAGTGACATGGAGCTTGCAAGCAAGTATATTTTATTATTAAGTGAATTATAGAAATATCAGTAATTGTAACATTTCTGGACAGAATTCTGAAACTATATGTTATAAATGCCATGCAGCTTACATTGGATTAGTTAACTTTTTTTTTTTTATAATAACGAAGTCAGTTACATTCCATAGTTGTTCGTAAGCTTTCTGTAGAGATTCTGTATGTAAGACTGTTACAATGCTTGAATTGTGATAATCTTTCCATAACTTTGTTAATGTACAACATGCTTTGATAGCAATTTCAGAGTGGCACATTTACATATTACATTGTTATCTGCAAATTTATTGCAGATTTCAGTGTATTGTACCAAAATCTGGGAGGTTTTATGGGATCTAGCCTGGAGAGTCCTTGAGAAAAAATAGTGAAGGGACAGAATAAAATTGTGTAAGAATTATATACAGCAATACACTGGGGAAGAAACAACCTCTTGCAGAACAAATGAATGAGAAGGCTTAATAGTAGTTTACAAAGTCAAATTTTTTTTCCTGGTGATTGACAATGATAATAAAAAATAAATTAGCCTGAAATGTTATATTCTGTAAATAGTTGCAGTGCATATATAGACAGCATGTGGTAACATTCATAGATTTCCAGAATAGATAGAAAAACGAATGGAAATGTGATTAATTGCAATTTATAAAAGAAGATGTACTATGTTATTTTTATTATAAAAAACTGTACATCAAACATAAGGAAGTAACAGACAATAGTGTTATAGGAGTAGTGCGGACAGTTTGGGGTATGCATCATTTAATGCTGTATCATGTAATGTTTACATTTATCATAGGATCATAGGAAGTTACTAGGCTAATGCTTACAAACCTAGTCAAGTTTTTCCCTTATTTCTATGATCAGCACCTATTGCCACTGACCAAGAGAGACACAAGTGGAACCCTCAGGGTGAATTTACAGTTACCCATCCAATCGTCCAGATTGTGCTTGAAGAGGGCTAAAGAGATGCTCCGCTTGACATGAATTACAAGTCTGTTCTACAGGTGCAGTAACATCAGAGAGACAAATCTGTCCCCCTAGCAGGTTCTGTTAATGTCACATACCAGGTTAAGGTCTTTAGAGTGAGTAAACCGTGAACCACTGGGCTTACAGATATGCACCATTTTCAAAAAAGCAGAAATACAGATCGCCTTATAAGCAAGGCAGAGAGCACCACTGAGTAGTCTGCATGAAACAGAATAAAGTGGTAATTATTTCAGCCAATCCACATAGGACAGTTGTTGAATACCTTAAATTCTCCTTGTGATGAACTTTTGTGGTCTCTCCAATTGCTGCAGGTGCCTGGAAAGGTACATGCCAAAAGGGATGTTGTACTCAATTATTGACCTTATGAGGGAAGAGTATAGGGAGGTTATAACTTCTTTTGTTTTCTGGAGGCAATGCCCTTACTTATGGGATAAGCAATATTTAATTCCCTTCTTACCTCCCTGGAAACATGGGGGGAATTCAATAAAACCTACACAGAGTGATTGTCCATATAAGTATATTGGCACAGCAGAAACCGGCTGCCAAACGATCCAGCAAACAGAGCAGAGGGACATGCATGAGTGTGCAAACACAGAAGTGTCCATGGAATGCAAATCACCTTGTAAGCAGGTGAAATCCATGCAAATGAGAGTGATTTGTGATACAATAAGTGGAAAGGTACCCATGTAGGACACATGTTGGTGTCAGAAATGTACACAGAAAATAACCATGCACAGAAATGTAAAAATTAAACAGGGGTTGTAAAAGCCCAAAATGAAGGTTGGATATTGCAATGGAGGCATGGAAATGCCCAACAGTAAGCCTAGTGAGTCCAAAAAGCAATGCAAATCATTATAAAATATAATTTTTTTAATACACATATTACATTTGCGCTGCATGCAGCAACGTGCAAACACACTGTTATACAAAAAAAAAAAATTGAAATGCTGAAAGACTGAAAATAAGACATTTGCAAAAATAGTGCATTATAGTGCCCTGCATGCAGAGTGTACAATGGAAGGTTTCAGTAGTTGCTAAGGAGGCAGGCCCTGGAGTAGTGAAGTATCCAGGGTATATGCAAGGATCTGTATGGAAATGAGCTGGGGTTACTGAATAGCAAATATGGGCCACTGTATCAACAGATAAAATCCGTGTAGGGCCAGAACCATGTTATTGTTAGTAGAACAGGTAGCTGACATCAAAAGGGGGTGTGTCACACTAAGTTGAAGTGGATTGGAGCTCAGCAGCACCCGTTTGCACTCAGCTAAGCAAAATAAAGCAAGAGAGTGTGTCCACTACTGCTAAGCTGTGTTTAGCCCCATGGCACGTATTTTAGCTGGTTTAGCATGCCCATGCTCTAAACTGCTGAGCACTATTTATACTAGTGTTGCAGGTTTGCATGCTGCACCACAGTGCTTACAGGGAAAGGAATTAAAAAAAAAAACGAAATAGCCCAGGAAAGCCAATCAAGGATAAATGGCTGATAAGCCCTGTTCCACTGACACTGGGCCATTCAAAACCTTCAATAATAAATAAGCCTGGCAGGTGAATGCATTATAGTCAGCCAATCACACAGGCTGCATCTGCAGCACACCACTATAAGGTATGCATCCACCCTTCAAACTGCTTTTTCCCCATATATACTGCACCATTGGAGTGCACACTTGGGAGTTTTAACTGACAGAATGATAGGGACTGCTGCTGCTCTGCTACATCTGTATGAGTTAGAGGCTGAGGTCAGTGCTGGTACTGATTCTGACAGTAGGCCCAGACTGAGAAGGAGAAGACTGTTAGGGCCCAGGGTAACCTTCCAGGGGCTACATGAGCTGGAGATAGTAGAGTGCTACAGGGTGGACAGGAACATACTACAAGAACTCACCAAGCTTTGCCGATCTCAACTCAGACCCAGAGCCAACAGAGGGGAACCCATCCCAGTGCAAACAAAGCTATGTGTAGCCCTTTGAATACTAGCTACAGGTACTTTTCAAAGACCTACTGGGGACATGATGGGGGTCTGACAGGCATCTGCATCCAGGGTACTCCACAAGTTCCTAGATGCCATGCAAACACATGCCAGTGAACACATATATTTACCCCACACCCTTGAGGACAGCGCCAGCATTATCCATCTCTTCCACCATGTAGCACACTACCCTGAGGTACTGGGTGCTATAGACTGCACTCAAGTGCACATCAAAGCACAACCTGGTGAGAAGGGTAGAGTTTTTGTCAACCGCAAGGGGTATCACTCCATCAACTGCCAGGTCATGTGCAGTGCCCAGGGGATTATCGTGAATGTGTGTGCTGGCATCCCTAGCAATTATCACAACTCCTACATCTGGCATGAATCACAGCTGCACCAGATGTTTGCCAGGGGGGAGATCCCATATGGCCACTTACTGGGGGATGCTGGCTATGCACTGGAACTCTGGATGATGACACCTACCAAAGAATGCCACACTGAGACACACTCAAAAACTAGGAACATCATAGAGTGTGTGTTTGGGCTGCTCAAATCATGGTTCTGCTGCCTCGATATATCTGGTGGAGCCCTGCAGTACTCTTTAGTCACATGTGCACACATGTTCACAGTATGCACCATGTTACACAATATTATCCTGCAGAAACAGCTGTGGCAGGAACATCACAGGGAAGGGACACACAACCCCCCCACTAGTGCCAAGGTCCCTTAGCTACAGGGGGACTCGGAGGAGGAACCCCCTGAGCCTGTCCCTCTAGGCAGATGTAGGCATGCCCAATGTGCCCTGGCCTTGTCAAAGAGGCAATGCATAGCACATGCACTGACATCCTAGGGACCTAGGGACTGACACCTCACTCCGACTGACATACATAGTAAAAAAGATGCCAGCCAAACAACACAACCTGTGCCTTACCATGTATTAGCTGTGTACTGCATGCATCTGACAGAGTCAGCCCTGAAGCACTGTTATCTCAACTGCTGCAGGCACAAAGTAAGTCACTCTTCTTTACAATAAATGTATGGGGTACTAGACTATGGTAGCATATGTATTGACCTGCCGCATGTATGCAAGTGAATAGAGTGAGCTACTGGGATAACTGCAGACAATTGATAGCCATGTGGGACAACAGGAACTCTCTGCCTAATACTGACCACCCCATAATATGCAGTAGGTCCCAAGGCAGCAAAACCCACTGCACTATGTGAGGGAAATGACAAACAGCATGGTCATGGGACAGATGCATGACTGCCAATGCTAGAGTCCCCTACCCCCAACTCACCCGTGTTCCCATACAACTGCAGTAAAATTATGTTTTCAAGGTAATAGCAGCAGACCACACAACCCCAGGGCTGTCCCAGTCAACCTGGTGACATGTTACATTTCCATAATATGCAGGGGTCAATGCGGTATGTATGTCTATGGTTGATAATGTCAAGAATTAAACTGCACTGTCTGCTGGCTATTGTGGCTTAGTGGGCTAAGTACATTACTTTGATTGATGGTGTTCATGGTTCAAGACTACCTGCACCTACTGTTTTGCATGTGAGCTACACCTATGGTAGGAGTTCTACAGACTGCCATATGTCTGTGATACTGCCCACATTGCTGACATTCTGAATATGTGTGCACACATGTTAGTTACAACCCCCACAAATGCAGATTGACCTGACAACCATGTACAGGTATGCAGAGGCTACCACTATGACTGCTACAGTATTAACGTGATGACCACAAGAGGCTTACCTAGATACTCCTCTGCTGTGGAAGCTATGCCACCCACCTCCATGACATATGGGGTGATGGATGCTTGCGAGCTGGTGGCTGAACCCAGGTTTGCCAGAAACTCCTCTGTGGCTGAGTGGGTTGTTGTGTTGCAGGCCCTCCACCAGTGCCAGCATGTTCCCTGGCCACAGATGTGGCCCTACACTGTGCAGCATTTATCATGTCTGTGGCCTGGTGTCGGACCTGTTCATAGCTTCTTTCCTGTAGCCCTACGTGATTTACTGATGTAATGAGGTCTGCCCACAGTGCAGCTTATTGTTCCTGATTCTGGTGACTCCTCGACAGCAGGATGTCATGACGCAGTCTGATTCTGTCAACTATAACTTCATTCTCAGCTGCAGAAAAAGGTGGGCTCCTCCATCTGTACATCACTCCTGAAAGACAAGAAGAGTGGAACACATCACAGGACCACATACATTGCTCTCCATTATGTACACATCCTGCACATCCACATTTGCCAGCACTATCCTCTGCTAACTCCAACATCATACCCCGCCATCTATCATCACAGTATGTATGTGTCTATCAGCAACATAGAGGCAATACATCATGCATTTCCCTCCTCATCCTGCTGTTTCCTGCTACTTGCTGCATGTTCTCTAAGGTGTTCAACTGCATCTTTTCTGTTGCACCTATTACTGCTTGTTTATAGCATGTCTATATTTTATGCAGTAGTGTAAGCCTCCTACTTTTGTTTTAAACACCTGGGCTCTAGGTCCACCCCTCTGGTCTCCCTGGCCTTCCTCCCTCAGATCCTGATAACCATGGCTGGACAATGTCCTACAGTTTCCCTTGCCATTCTGGTTGATATGGGCATCCTGAAACAGTGTAGCAACTGACTCAAGCACATGGACAACCATCTACAAACACCACAAAGGAATACAATTTGTGAGAGATGCAATGACTTTAAGAACCTGTAGTCCATGCTGTCTCCCTCTCAAGCCCACATATCTGGTGCCAAAAAGGCTGCTAATGGAATCAATACACCTCACACATCACCCACACCTACATAACACACACCCACATATGTAGAGGTCCTCAACATAAACATCCCCTAACAAAGGAGACCTCTGAGATAAGAACACACGGAAACTCCATAACCCTCCACACCATATACAACTTATGGCCATGCATCTGTGTCCCACAGCCACTAAGGCATCACCATAAATCAAACATATTAGTCATAGGAGACTCCATTCTGAGACACACACATGTGCCTCTCACCAGGTTGTATATGAGGAAGGTCACGGTTACTTGTTTGTCAGGTCCAGAATCTGCCATATCACATACGCACTGCTGTCTCTCAACAACAGGTACTGTTATGAGTCTCAATTACAAAAGAAAAATTAGGCCAGCAGCTGTAGCATCAGGATTTCTTTATTCTGATGATACTGCAAGCAACATATCAATCAGGTAGAATGAGTGCACATACCCGTTTCAGCAAACAGTTAAAATGCCTTCCTCCAGTAACTGTTTGCTGAAACCGGTTTGTGCAGTCATTCTACCTGATTGATATGTTGCTTGCACTATCATCAGAATAAAGAAATCCTGATTTCTCAGCTGCTGGCCTAATTTTTCTTTTGTAATTTGTACTGTTTTGGGCCTTTGCAGTTGCCGTACTTGCAGAGGCTTCTGTTGTTTCCACTGTTATGAGTCTGTCATAGTCCATGTTAGTGTGTCTGATCTGAGACATACCTTCCTCGACTATATGAAGTGAGACATGATTGAGCCCGCTGATTATGTGTCCCAGGCAGTATGTCCCTAGCCTTAACCAACATTCTGCTGTCACTCAGAATGATGCCACAGTACAATCAGGAAATGATTGATCATAACAATTGGTTTGGTTTCTGGTGCCATTCCAGGGGGATCCTGTACCTGACAGCCTGGGATGATATGATCAACAGACCATGATGCTTTGCCAGAGATGGCCTCCATCTGTCTCACCTAGCCTTCAGGCTTGTGAGCATGGTTCTTGCCACCTCCATAGTGCCTTTATTAGGAAAAGTGGTAATCTTAACACTACCAACATAAAACTGTCAAAAAATCACAAATTGAAGGCCATCCTGCTAAACGCTAGGAGTCTAAACATGAATCTGCACTCATTGCAAGCAATCTTAACCATGGAAAATGCTGACATATGTGCAGTCGCAGACACAAGTTTCAAAGCTGCAGAGAGCACCCCAGCCTTACATGGTCACCCATCCTATCATACATTCAGACCCCAAGGTGTGGGCAGTAAAACCAAGAGACGTGGGAGTTTCACTATATATGAAAGACATACCCACCTCCAGGCTGGTCAAACAGTAAGATGCACAGGAGACACTCCAGGGGCAGTTAACCATTGCCAAGACCCCTATTCAAATTATAGTTAGCTACCAGCCCCCAAATGTGACCAGGAAGGCCATTCTGCCTACATGGACCTGTTCAACTCTATCAGGATTCAACTCTGTACTCTGATCCTGCGTGACTTTAACTACCCAAACATAGATTGGAACAGCTACTCATGCCAGCACACAAATGTCCAGAGACTCATGGAATTTGGCAATGCAAACACCTAGGAACAGCTAGTTGCTATCCCCACATGAGGTGAAGTTCTCTTGCAGCTGATATTAAACAACATGGATAACCACTGCAGCAGCCCTACAGTATCATCCTCAATGGTAAAATTAACTATAAAGAGGTCACATTTGCAGTCACCATCTTCCACAATACCCATTTAGCTAGGGTCAGACATACAAACATCTCCAAAGTTGATTACAGCTTCCTGAGGGATAGTATAAACAGCTTCACAGCCCCCTCTCCCTCTGTAGGAACTGGCACCAATATCCACAAATACACAAAAGCATTATACATACATTTGTACAGATGCATGGAGTCAGGTATATCCGACAGGACTACATCATCCTATGCAAGGATAAGTAAACCTGTCTGGTGGACATCTGCAATAAACAGACTATATAACAGGAGTGAACTTTTGCTGTCCAAGACCAAGAAGGAGCAGGTGTCCAGTTTGAAGCAATGTCTCCTTAGCCTGAACAAGCAAATAAGTGCACTACTGAAATCCTGCAAAGCAAACTCCGAGCCCACATTGGTGACATCCACTGCAGACAGTCATATCTCATAGGTTCATAGGTGAGTACTAGGCTAATGGCCCTGGCACCTATATAAGCCTAGCCCAAGAAGAGTCTCTGGCATCATGCCACCCAAAGTTAGTTCCCAGTGCCCATGTCAAGCAAGGCCACTGAAGTGATCCCTGGGGTGAACCTCCTATTGCCCACCCACTCATCAAGATTTCTCTTAAAGAGGGCCAGTGAAGTGCTCTGCTTGACATGAATGGGAAGTTTGTTCCAGAGTATGGGAAGTCTCTGGGTTAGGAACCTGTCCCTCTAGCATGCTCTCTTTATTGTGGTAATGAGGTTAAGGTCCCTGGAGCGTGTGGCATAGCAGGATTGGGATTTCTTTAGGTGTAGTATATCTAGCAGCTCTGGGTCAGACATAGCTTTGTAGGTTAAGCAGAGATTGCCTCTAAGTAGGCGATAAGAGACAGAGTATAGCTGGAGTTTTTTGAGTCTGTCTGTAAAGGACATGTGTCTAAGGCCTAAGATCCTCTTAGTGAGGTATTTTGGTGGCCTTTCAAGTTGCTGTAGGTGTCTAGTGAGGTACATACCAAATGGAGTGTTGTATTCTACAATAGGTCTAATGAGGGATGAGTAGGGAGGGATTATGGTCTCTTTCTTCCTGGATGAGAAACCTTTTGTAATGAGATGTGCCACATAGAAGGACTTTCAGCCTACAGTGGCAATGTGGTTATCAAAGGGGAGGTTGCTGTCAACCTGTGTCTCCAGGTCTCTTATCACACCTTCAGTGTTTAGTGGACTAACGCCTATGTGGTCATTCATGGGCACTGAATTTTTCCCAAAGGGAATGACAATATACTTTTTGGTATTGAGCTTAAGGTCATGGTTCTGGCACCAGTCATTGGTGTCAGTGAGGCCTTTTTGTAGAAGTTCTACATCAGTTGGAGAAACAATAATGGTTCCCAGTTTGCAATCATCTGGGAACTTGGTCAGCCAGAGTCCCTTTGTGTTGGCTCGAACTTCAGAGAAGTAGATCCAAACAGGAGAGGACCTAGAACCGATCCTTGTGGGACACCACTTGTAACTGGTCAGTAGTCATATTTGGAGTCTGCTACTTTCACAGTGTGGGTTCTATCAGAGAACCAGTTGGCAAACCATCTTATTACATAGGGGGTTTAAGTCTATTTTAATGAGTCTATCTATGATTCCTGAGTGAGGGATGGTGTTGAAGGCCTTGGCAAGATCTAGGTAGGCTGTGTGAACTACCTTGCCCTCATTCACAGCTCTGGTGACAGACATGAAGAAGTCTATCAGGTTGCGCAGGCATGATCTGCCTTTCACAAACTCATACTGCATGGGGTCCAGAGTTTGGAGATTCCCTATGTCCTTATATATAAGGTCCATGATGATGCGCTCCATAGTCTTACATATCAGACTCATCAGGCTAATGGGGTGGTAGTTACCAGGGTCTGTAGTCTCGCCCCCTTTGTGGAGTGGGATGACTGCAGCAGTGTGCCATTCAGTAGGAACAAAGCCTGAAATGAGGCTGTAATTGAACAGGGTACTCAGATGTGGTGCCAGTTCACTTTGTAATTCATGTAGAACACATCCAGGGATATTATCAGGTCTCATGGAAACTGTATTCTTGGCTTTAGACATACATATGTCTGCAACCTCAAAGGAAACAACCAGGTCTGCTCAGACATGGTGGTCAAGAACAACAGATATATAAGTGCTGTAGATATAGCAAACTTATCCTACGTGACCTCAAGCATAAAACTGCAGCACCATTAGGCACTGTACTCAACCAAAGCATGAATACCGCCTTTGTCCCAGCTGAGTGGAGGACACCCACTGTCATCCCCTGACACTAAGGTGGAGCATCCACCATATTGGCACATTATAGACCCATCAGCCTAACTGGCCTGAACTGCAAGACCATGAAATTGAGTAACATGAACCTCATTAACAAGGACATTGCTGACCACCACACATTCAATCACACACAGTTTGGCTTTGTCAAGAGGGATCATGTCTGTTACATTTGGATGACTTCTTTGACATGGTCACCAAAGCCATGGATGAGGGGCAGACACTGCACACTGCCTACTTTGACCTGGCCAAAGACTTTTACAGTATTCTTCACTTGGCCATAATAGACAAATGCTCTCAACTAGGCATGAATCCATATGTTACCAGATGGGTAGCACACTGGCACACTGTCAGCACTCACCTAGTCAATATAGGGGAAGCCACCTCAAGCAGTAGACCAGTAACTAGTTGTATAACTCAATGTTCTGTCTTGGGGCCTCTGTTATGTGTGATTTACTCTTTTGAGGTACAGGGCACAACCAGTGGGCTATGGCCAACCAAGTTTGCAGAAGACTGGATGATGGGTGCTGTGGACATCCATCAAGAGGGTCTCATGCAGACACATTAGTGGTGCCAGACACATGGCCTTAAGCTACATACCACAAAATGCAGCATCATTCCCTTTAGGGAGAGTGACATCCCCACAAATTATCACACTACTAACAACTTCATAAGCACGCAATCAACCGTGAGGGATTTGGGCACATAGTTTGATGTCACCATGACATTTGACCACTATGTTGCTTCTGTTGTAAGGAAAGCCTTCTACATGGCCTATGTCATACATAAGGGTCATGTCATCCAGGGACATGGGGGTCATAACATCCTTGTATTCCTCCCTAATAAGGCTCAATATTGAGCATAATGCCCCTTTCAACATGGACCTTGCAAAGCACATGCAGCAGTTGGGGAGGCCACAGAGGTTCCTCACCAGAGAATACAAGTGCCTCAAACATCTACCATACACAGATGGGCTAAAAGCCCTATCTCTCTACCCAATTTCATACAGACTCCTCAGAGGTGATCTCTGTCTGGCATACAAGGCGACCACAGACTCCACCTTGAAGGAACTGCTGCACATCTGCAAGTCAAGCTCTACTCAAGTAACCCACACACAAGCTTTCAACCTGGTTTCTGACATCAACAGGACTTGTTGGTGGGTCAGATGTGTGTCCCAGACACTCACCCAGCTGTGGAATGGACACCCTGTGCACATCAGATAGAATACCTCTTTACCCCTTGTTAAGCAAAACCTGGATAACTGGATAACTGGATGGTAAACAGGACATACACTCTTGGGATACCACCTGTGTCCCTGTTGGACTTGGGCATCAGGTGCTGACTTGCATATACAATGGATAAATTCTGGGCTAGGCTTATGAGGGCCTCAGGGGCAAAAGCCTAGTAACCTCCTATGATCCTAGGTATACCGGTTGTGGTCCTGTGTGCTGTGACAGACTGTGTTATGTCTCCACACCTACCACTGCCATCTACTGTGGTGTGTCCCCTATGGGTGATGTTCCAGTACCCTGTCATACAGCCACCATCCGACAAATAGGTGAGTGGTACTACATGTGTGTGGGGACAGTCCAGCAACATCTGTGTGACCCAATGACAGACAGCACTGTAAGCATGCTGTAGGGTATCCTCCTTGTTGGTGTCTGACATTCAAAGTACACAGATGTTTGCAGAAAGTGTACATGTACCTGATATATGTGGACTCTCTGCCAGACAAATGTGGATATCTGGCAAATAGTTGAACAATATGTAATGGTTGTTCCCAGACTTTGGGTTATCTGGCTGTCACATGCCAGACCCCACAGAAAACAGTTATGGTATATTAATATCTGGTACTAAATTCATTCCCTTATGTTGTATACTTGATATGTACACTCTGTTTCTGAGGCTAGGCCTGTGTCCCTCACTACTATTGGCTATAAACTTCTGTCCTGCTGTAGGGGGTCAACAAGTATGCTAGCCTTCTGTGCCCCACTACATGGGGAGTTTTATTACATTCCTGGTATAGTGCTGTAATCTTTTATGTGCAGAAATCCTGTAGTATAATGCTTATAATATCGCAGTCTGTCTTCATAAAGAAAGTCACAGACCTGTTTACCATAGGCAGGGGCTTGCCTTTTGTAGGTAATGCTCATGAACAGGTGATTACCTGTGCACCAATCTGTGGCTCACACTTGCTAACTGCATCCAGAACAGCTGGGTTGCATTTTCATTATCCAATGGCATGGCACCATAGTGTTATATTTAAGGCCTTCATGTAGGCCTTGGTTATTTTCCTGACTTGTGAGATGGACTTTATCGAGGTGGGACTATAGCATTACAGAGGGTAGGTAAAATACTGTCCACTGTCTAGATTTATGTGGTATGTCCACCGTTTTTCATGCTATGATTGGCCATTGTGAACAGGCTTTCTGATTATGTGGCAGTTTACCATTTAACAATGCGGGTTGAGGTCAGTAATGGGACCCACAGATGTGAGAATCATACTTAATTTGCATGAGAATATGCATGCTGCTGGTCTATCAGCTGTGTATGTTTGTAGGGCAAGACTATGACACATGTCCCTGTCACTTGACCATTCCCCTACCCCTTTATGTATGGGTGTTGTGTGGTTGGGAGGTATGGTAGGTCTGTAGCAGGTAGTTGAACATACTGCTGTATATGTTTCAGGAAGCAGCTGCTGCATTCTTCCCAGGAGTCATACTGGGGATTGTAAACACATTGGGGGACAGCAAGCTGTATATGTCAGTGAGGGAGCAGTGTCAGCTCTGTTGTCATAGCATAGCCAGGATGAGGGTACCCATAACAGTTCAGGTGAGGCATGTGCCTCATGTACATATGTTATGTAATAGTGTCATTCATAGAGTGGTAGGCAACATTTAGAATGCCTATACATATTTGTGAAGTGTGTCCCAACCTACAGGCCTTTGACATGCTAATATGTCTGGCAGTGATTGCAGCAGCAGCAATCAGTTCTGGTTAAAATTGCATGGCTCAGTCATTTATTTGTTGTTTTTACAAGCTTGTGCTTGACATGCAACAGACTGGGATGGAAGCCAGGACTGTGGGTGGCAAAATGTAAAGCATGCTTGGAATGTAACAGATTGAGCTACTGAGTCAGTACTGTAGCAGGTGTATTTACAAGACATATGTGCATGCATGCAGTCTGTTACACAGGATTCGCATGCACATGTGGTGTGTTCGGATGGGTATGATGAGTGACACTGAACTGTCTGTCATGCTTTTCTAATCTCAATCTGTACTGACTTGCCAGTACTTCAGCACACAGAATAGGTTTTGTGACAAACATGCCAAAACTAGGTGTCATAGCTTTGGACATTCTGTAACAGTCTGTCCAGTTGTCAGTACTACCTGATACCCTGGGCCTCACATCCATCCATCAACATTTATCTGGCTGTGTACTGGTTTAGTGTCTGCATCACAGTCCCAAGTATGCTGTCATTTTTTCCCATTATATGTACAAGCAGTGTGTCACTGGCAATCAGGATATATTTATGGAAACACCTGCTATATTTAAGAGGTGAGTGGTCTAGTAGAATAATGCACTATGCTGTAGTTGACATGGTCCTGGGTCAAGACTTGGCAGGTGTGATTATTTTGCTGATCTGGCAGTTTTAAGTGGATTTGCGTGGGTTTGCATGATGCACCATGATGCGGCTCTCCCTTAGTGCTGCTTAAACCCCGCGCTAATTTAAAAAAATAGAAAAGAAAAAAGGGATGATAGGAAAGTGATGAAATGGGGGCAAGCAGGGGGAAAAACATAGTGAAAGGCAGGTAGGGATGTGCAGGATGGGTGTAGGAAAGGACCATACATTTCCATTTCTTCTTCAGCAACAGCTGTGCAGGTTGCAAACAATTTGGAATTTGGGGCCTCTGAGAGCATCATAAATGTGTTGATTGATGCATGTAATGTTTACAGTGTATCCACTGAAAGTGGGTGCAAAATGGAGAGCTATGTATGGGGCAATATTTTTTTATTTGGGACAGATGCCCATTTTTTTTTAAGGAGAGAGTGGAATGTTGGGGAAGGGATATAGGTATGTGTGGAGAGGTAAGTTGGGTTTTGTGAGGCAGCATTTGCAAACAGACAAGACAGCATACGGGGTGGTGTATGACACATGAACGGGGTAAACACCTTGGATGGGGAAGATGTTGTGGAATCGGAGAACCACAGATGGCAGCAGTGATGCTGACTTCTCTGCCCATGGGCAGTCACCACTGTTCTTTCACTACCCCAAAGGTGGCTGTGCTGGGGGCTGGGAGCCGGAGCCACCCTGCCCCTCCAGGTTGGCCAGTCTGCCCTCAATCTGGCACAGGTGATCGTCAAACCCACAGTGCAAGATCCTGCGCACCATCCCTGGTAGCTGTCACTGGGTGACAACTCCCTCTCCCTGCCCACTCCTGGGGGGATGGCCTCCATTCCCTGAGGCAGTTCCACCTGTAGGTAGTGTGGGACCAGTGAAAGGGGCATCACCAAGTTGGGTCAAAGACATGCTGGGACCCATTGCACGGCTGACTGAGGTAGGGTAGGTGGATCACTAAGAACCCGTCTACCCAGTTGAGCTATGGTGTTGAGCTTTTTCACAGTGTATAGGTTAGTAATGAACAGATCATGTAAAGGTTAGTTATAACACTATGCCAGAATGTTGCAAATAACCCATTAAGATAGCATTGCATAGCATATGGAATACAACAATAAGTGGGATAACAGTCAGTATTGTAACATCATGCCAGTAACAGTTACGGCATAAGGCCAACATCATAGGTAATTCAACAAGGTATGTTAGTATGTGACCATTGTACACAAAAAAACGAAGCTGCAAATGTACCCAAACCTCCAAAAAGGCAGCAAACAAGAAGGAAACGGCCACAAGGAGTACGCCAGAGACACTATAAGGCACAGCCACTGAACACAATTCCAGGTCCAAGCACGAATTGCACAAAATATTTATTTAACGTCTCACAGCAAATATGTTTTCGTTGCCCATGCAACTTCCTCAGAATGCAATCACAAACAAACAAACATGCCCTAGTATTATATATACAATAGTTAATGAATTAATATGATAATTGATTGCCTATTAAGTCTTAAAAAATAAATAAAATTCATGAATTACTAAATCATAAATAGTTTGAACATATTATGTTCCATAATATTAAGTAGATTTAATGGAATGCATAAAACAGTTTAAAACACAAATAAATGTTATTCCTTTGTATTTGATCATAAATATAAAAACATATAAAATTTTTTTAAAATAAAATACGTGTATAATATATAATGTATTTTAATTCAATCACAATATATATACCCACAATATAAATGAATTAATTTAAATACACCAATGCATTTGAGACTTCCTTGTATTTAGTCACAACAATTCTGCTCTAAGCTTCAAATAGGGCATGATGGAAATAAGGTCATTAAGACCCGGAGCCTTATTTGAGGCTAACAATATCTGCCAGCATGTCTCCCTATGTGATAATCTGGCTTCCCAATGTCCTCCCCTGGAATTTTTAGATACTGATTCCAAGACATAAAACATAAAAAAGGCTGATTGGCACACCAATGTGTGCTTATAAAGTGCATTAGTACTACTTTGCTTCTGGATCTCATAATGATGTTCATATATACGTCTCTTGAGCTGTCTTTCGGTCTTGCCTACATAAAATGCCTGGCAAGACCTACAGACAGCCAAGTAGACTAAACCTGCAGAATTGCAATTATGGTATTTTTGTGAATAAATTTTCCTATCCCTACTTTCCAAGTAAAAATGTTCCTGATTAATGACATGTTTACACTGTTTACAATGCCCACAACGGAAAGTACCCTTTCTAGATTGATTGGAACTACTTACATATATATTTTGTTCCAAAAGATTTTTAATATTGCGTCCTCTTTTGTAAACTGTGTTACATGTCATGTCCTTGAGATTTTTCAAATCTGTAAAGTCCTGAAAGGTCTCCATTTCTTTCTGGATAATATACCTAATATGTCCAGCGTCTTGGCTAAAAGCAGTGACAAATGTCAGATTAGGACTTGTAAAGTTGGAAGTGGATGGAATATTTTGCATGCATATATCAGCAGGCCCCCTTCCCAAAATCGGAAAAAATCTAGTACCCCTAGCTGAACTAACCTCTTCCCAAATTGATTTTATTAGAGGTATAGGATATCCCCTTTCAAGAAACAGCAAGCTCAGTTTTTCACACTCAATACTGAAATGTTGATCATCCGAAGTCATACGTGATACCCTAACAAATTGTCCCTTGACAATGGACCTTTTTTGAAATTTGGGGTGGGAACTAGAATAATGCAAATAACTATTTGCAAAGGAAGGCTTTCTTTATACCCGGGACCCAAAGTTGTTAATATGTTTGTATAGGGTTACATCTAAGTAATTAACTTCATGAACTGAAATTTGATAAGTAAATTTTAAGAACTCAGTAGTAGAATGCAAGTAATTAACAAATTCTTCTATACATTGCTTCGGTCCTGTCCAGAAAATGCAAATATCATCCAGAAATCGGGTGTAGTGAGTCCAAAACTTGGAATATTCACTGTCTAAAACAAATTTATTTTCCCATACAGACAAAATCATGTCTGCATAGGTCGGAGCACAATTGGCTCCCATAGAAACACCCAATATCTGTTGGAAATATTCCCCGCCAAAATACACATAGTTATATTTCAGAACCAGTTCCAATAAGTGCATAACTAACACCACATCATTGTTGGTAACACCTGCACATGCCCACAAAACCTCTTCGATCCAAGCCAAGCCTATTGAAGAGGGGATAACCGAAAAAAGGTCTACCACATCTATGGTCACAAACAGTAGGTCAGATCTATACAAATCATTGGTAATCCCACGTAGGAATTCCCAAGAATCCTTTAGGAGATCATTGATGTGACCATTGTAATATATAACAATAATAAAACACAAGGCCCAACATAACATTTTGGGAACAACATATGTTGAATGTAAACCATACCCGATGTATAACAATAATAAGTTATGATGGAGGTAAGGGGTGGGGGAGAGAGAAAGGCATTCCATTACTACCAGTATAGGCTATATTGCTTGCAAAAGTACTGTTATATACTCTATGGGTCTGCCCTTACTTTATGTATACAAGTGCCCTATAGCTTCTGTAACACCTACATACCTTATAAGCTATCCGCATGGAACAGTATGGGCCAAGCTGTAACTCCTACATGTACACAACTACAGGAGACTATTACATGTCAGGAGAACATATGTGACTACCAAGGTGTACTGTGGACTGATGTACTACAGCTGTGCAATTGAGATAAATGAAGTGGATGTTAAATCCGTGTCCAAGGGATTTGGCAACAGCAATCACAGTCCATGACAGTGTGACACTTGAGAGATGTGTGTCATGCACAGTACAGAAAATTTACACTTATCATGCCGTCCTTGGCAGGCATGGGGTTAGACTACCAGCAGACATTCATAGACACACCAGGCATACAGCTGTACTAAGATTAAACAGTTTTATTAACTTGTATTACTATTGTGCTTGTTGACTTTATTTTCTACCAAAGTCTTATCACCTTTCTGAGCAATGCTGTTAACACTCTGGTACATCTGGACATACAAATTAGTAACCCATTTGAACAGCTTCTACAGCCATTTATTTACCAGTAGTTCCTGTGGGGAGAACATCTGTTAACAATACATAACTGTTTCTATAAATATTTAGTAGTACTTGCCCCTGGATATGAACCTCAGTCTGTGTGTGACAAAATGTACATCATACCTAACATTTATCAAACTGACATACCGAGCCACTGCTGAATATTGATTGACTTATATATGCCTAGAGCTCACTTGGTATTGTGACCTAGTAATAGAAGTAGAGTGTTATACAAGACTGTAGTGACACTTGAATACACATGCATGAGATTAATGCATGACAGAGATAGGTGAACTGTACATTAATACATGGAATACAGGTGTAGATAATTAACCCCAAGTGGGTGAAAATATGTGTGATGCATACAGACCATATCTGAGTCCTGGATTGCCTACATGATCCATATACAGTTGCAGATTCTATATTTGTAGTCTACAGCTATTACACTTTCAAACTTGCCTGCAGCACCATAACTAAGTTCAGGAATGCATATAGCTGAAATGCAATGGTCAACAGAAGACAATCCTGAAATACACACTATTATACCATAGCTGTTCCTGTTCTAGGTTCTGATCTTAGTGCAGAACAAATATCATTATGCATTATATCTTGTAGTACAGCTCCCCAACTACACTTTAGCAAAACAGTCTTTATCATATAACCTTTAGTCACTTCATGGTATTATTTCCATGTTTACTTCACAACACTTGTAATATTTGATTCATTGTCCAACAGCCCAACATATACACATTTTGCACAACACACCTTTATTATGGTTAACATCAAGCAATGTTTGGTATACATCTAACAGTCTTTATTGATGAACAGTTCAGATAATGCAATAGTTGCAAGGCAGGTGTAATTCCACAATTTGTGCAGTAGTAACTTTAGTCCCATAACATTATGAATGCAGTTGAAATTTATTTCCTTAACATTATGAATGCAGTTGAACATTATTTCCTTAACATTATTAATGCAGTAGTAATATTTCCTTAACATTATCAGTTTTCCTGCATTCATCTTTATTGAACTGTACCTGGCATTATTCACTTATATCAGTCCAGGTCTATGAGCACATTCATTGCAGTACACTCCAAACAGAATATACCTACTGTCTGTTACTACTGTACACTTTCTTGTTTATATGACTAGATTGCAAGATACATCTGTACTCACCACACTCATAGTGCAACCTGGCCAGACACCCTGCATGGGCCTCCAGGTTGTGAGCTCCTCCTCTGCAGCTGTGGGGAGAGAAACACCATTATGCATACCTGTCTATCACACATGCAGATTAGTTATTGGTAAAACAATGCTAAAAATACTTACAAACTTGTGGGACATTGTCATCCTGGACATCTTGGGTCGAAGTGGCCAAGAGATCCCCCTTCCTATGCTTCAGGTCATCAAAATGGTGATGCACCTGCTCAATAGTGTGGTGGATACCAGTTGCACTGGTGAAATCCTATGCCAGCCAGTCCCAGGCCTCCAATTTGTATTCTGACCCCTGGTACTGGCCATGCAGCAACTGGATGTCAAGGTTTTCTACAAGGAAACCAACCATGACCCTGCACGCCAGAATTTCCCACTGTTGTGCCCAGAAGCATTCACCCTTTCCAACTCCTGCCATAGTTCCTGCACAGGTCAAACTCTAACAGGTTCTGGCTGTATCCCCACCTCTTCAACTTAAATAAGGCTGTTTCCCACCCTTTGGCACCATTGGGTCAGTTTTTAAAATGTGGCACTTCACTTAGCAGCACACAAACCCACTGAGCTCAGCTGAGCAGGGCTTAAACTGGCAATGCTTAGCAATGCTTAGAGGTGTGCAAACCAGTTAGGTAGACTAAGCAATGCTTAAACAGGAATTGCTTAGCAGTGCTTTACACCACTTAGTAATGCACAAACCAGATAAACATTGCTAAAACATTCCCAGTTTAAGCAATGCTTGGCTATGCTTAGCTGTGCTTAGCAGAGCTTAGCTGATTGCAGCACTGCAGGATTTAGTAATATATTTCATAACTGTGTACTTGCAAAATTAATGTTTAATAAAATGCCTGTGCATACATACAATATTCCATCAAGGGTGTAGAGATACTCATGTGTATTTGCAACATACATGCTTAATAACCTGTCTGTGTATTCATACAAAATTAAATCATGGCTTAATAGTACATCTCATAAATGTGTATTTGCAAAATAGTATTGATAACCTGTCTGTGTAATCACACAATATTTCATAGGGAGTTAAAATAATTCTTAGAATGTGTATTTACAAAATAACCTGCCTGTGTATTCAAACCCTGCACCTACTACACAGGACACTATCACGCTAACCATACAGCTATGTAGCAATGTGAAATACTCTTATACTTGTGCATTACATATATCTCTCTCCACTACGTTTAAGCGTCATGAAGGATGCAGCCTGGGATGTTATCAGGTTTCATGGATGCTGTGTTTTCAGCCTTAGAGAGGGCATTTATAACCTGTTCTCTAGAGATACAAGATGGGGGAGAGGTAGAAGGGATGTCATGGAGTATGTATGGTGGGGACAGAGGAGTGAAGTTTTCACAGAACTTGACAACTAACAGGTTTGCTATGTCCACAGGCTCGGTGTGTGTGTGGTATCATTAACTACCAGTTCAGAGCAAATCTGGGTCTTACCTTTTAGGCTACAGATGTAACTAAAGAGCACCTTATTTATTTACTTATTTATTTATTTGTTTGTTTGTTTGTTTGTTTGTTTGCTCATTTATTTATTTATCAGGAAAGTCCAACTGGACACGGGTCCTTTTTCAGCAGAGGCCTAGGGAGAAAAGGTCCAGGAAAAAAACATAAACATAACATTGTAGAAGTTGACAAAGTATTTACACAATGATGAGAAATACATTTACCAGAGGTAACATCAACATAATCTGTAAAACAAAAGTCAATGTGATTTTAGTGAGTTGCAGTGCAAGTCAGTTCAGGAATAGGAGTACGATAGCACCCAATGATCAGTATATGGTTACCTATACAGAGGCTAGTATTAGCCAGGAGAGTTACAGGTACACAGACAAGCATTGTTCAAGGGTGTTGTTAAATTGTTGCCTTTTAAATTTTGCTGTCAAGGAGCTGGAAATAATGCGGGATGGTAGTTTATTCCAGATTTTAGGGATGGCATTTGAGAAGAGCGATTCCCCAACTATGTTAGCTTTTGTGTTATCCAGGAGAAGTTTATGGAACAGAGGACTCTAGAAGTGGCATATGGCCGTAGAAGATTTTGGAGTGTGGGGACTGTATCAGGTTGATGGAGGATTTTGTGGGCAAAGGTTAAGTGTTTATAGTGCAAGAGTTGGGGCAGTTGTAGCCAATTTAGTTGTTTAAGAGACATGCAGTGATGAGACCTATGTGTGGCATCAGTGGCAAATTTGGCAATTTTATTGTAGCAGGATTCCAGCTTGGCTAGATCAGTTTTATGAAGATTGATCAGAATTGGGGAGGCATATAGGAGTGCTGACAGGAGGTGTGTGTGGGCAATAGTAGGTCTTGTGGTTCTAGTTAGAAATTGTTTCTGTAAAGTACACCTAGTTTCTAATGAACTTTTTTAATAGTTTGAGCAACATGAATATCGAATTTCAAGTTGTTATCAATTTCAACATCTGGCAGTTTAGTATGAGTTATTGGGCTGATAACTGTTTTATTCTTGGATTCTATATTAAAAGTTAGGTAGGATGAGGGAGAACTTGTAGGGTAGAATCAAGGAGTTTTGTTTTTTTGAGGTTGAGGATCACTTGAGAATTGGTGAGCCATGCTTCTGCAGATAGAAAAGGTTCCTGGGTAATGATGTTGAGATGCTGTAGTGCAGGGGCTGCACAAATTAGCATAGAGTCCTTTGCATATTGTATAACAGATGCATGAGAGTGGAGATGGTTAGCGAATAGTGAGAATAGTAAAGGTCCAAAGATGGAGCCTTGTGAGACCCCTAAGAACACTGAGAGAAGAGAAGAGAAGAAAGGTGCTGTTGCAACTGTATGGCTTGTTGATGTCCTGACAGGTAGCTTTGGAGCCAAGTGATAGAAGAGCTATAAAAGTTAAATGAGAGAGCAAGTTGTGTAGTTTATTGTGATTTACCATATGAAAGGCTTTGGACAAGTCCAGAAATCTGACAGATACATATTGTCCATGTTTTCTGAAGTGGTTAACTGTATTTGTAAAGGACATTAGGGCTGTGATGGTGCTGTGATAGGGGCAAAAACTGTGTTGTGTGTTTGATAAAAGTTTATGTGTGAGAAATTAGTCCATGAGCTGGCTATGGATGACTCTCTCTAGGATTTTAGATAAGGGTGACAGGATGGAAATTGGATGATAATTAGTAAATTCTGTGGAACTGCCTCCTTTTTGTAAAGGAATGATGTGGGAGTTCATTGAAACGGTGGGTACTAAGCCCTCAGATATTGATCGAATTATGAGTATGGCTACTGGGTATGCAATTGCATCTGCTGCAATTTTCAGAAAGTCAGCTGGGAGGTTGTCCACAGCAAGCGTAGTTGATTTAATTTTCAGAGTAGTTTTTTCTATTATCTACAGACACTGTTTGTAAATTAAACTGGTTGGGGCACTCTTGTAAGGTGTTACAGAGCTGGGAAGCAAAAGGGCCATAGTTGTTGGAAATGCTAAGAGAATCTGCAAGGGATTGTACAGTATCAGTAAAGTGTTTATTAAATTGGGTTGCTATATTATCAGAGAAGGTGGCTGAGGTAGGGATGGGGGTACTTGATTTACCTGGTAGAGGTATATTATTGACTGTGGCCCAAATGTTTGTGGATTATTGTTGTGTTTCTTTTGAATATTATGGTAGTAGTTGAACTTATCTAGTTTTGCTAGTATTTCAGCTTTGTTTCTGAGTTCTAAAAATGTTTGTCTTTTGGTTTGTTTTTTGTTTTTGTGAAGTTGTTCTCAGGCCATATCTCTTGCTTTAAGTAAGGACCTGCATTCTTTGCTTAGTCAGGGTACAAAATGTGTTCTTACCCTAATGGTTCTGGAGGGTGCATGACAGTTTAATATATCAAAGGTGGTGTTGAAGGAGTTCACAGCCTCTTCAAGGGATAGCTGTCTGAGTGTTCACCAGTTAAAGCTTTTTAGAGCAGAGATGAAACAATTCGAGTTAAAGGATTTTTTTTATTTCTGATTGTACTGTAGGTTATTTGGTGCTTTTGTTGACTATGAGTTTGTAACAGAAAGGTAGGCTGATTGTCACTCAGACTGTCAGGAAGACAACCTACCTGAGAAGAGTTGGAGGGTTTATTAACTAGAATCCAATTAAGGATAAACTGGCATTTTGAAGATTTGTCAGTTCTTGTGGGGGATGTGAGGAGTTGGGAGAATCCATGCAGGTTAACATGGGCTGCTGGATTCTCAGAGGAGCAATCTAGCCAGTCGATGTTGAAATCATCCATCAGGACTGTCTCCTTTGAGATAAAGTTGGATGTCCAGTGTAGTATGTGTTCTTGAGTGGGGATATTATTTCCTGGTGGAATATAAGCACCAGTGATGTTAATGTGTTTTTTTTTTTTTTTGGATTGAGTTTTAGCTTGGCAAAGATTAGTTCTGAATTTTCAAAGTCAGGGATACTACATTGAATTCTTTGAATAAGATTGCTTCGCCCCCGCCCCTTTTGAATTTCCTGTCTTTATGAAGGATATTATATCCTGGGGGTAATATCTCATTGCTATTAATATTGGGTTTTAGCCAGGTGTCCATTAATATTACAATATCTGGAGAGTAGCGGGATAGTAAGGCATGCAGTTCAGGAACTTTTTTTTCCAATACTTCTTGTATTCATATTAAGGAAGAGAAGGGAGAATTTGTGTCTGTTGTGCAATAGATCATAGTTAAACATGTTATAGCCTCTGATAGTATTAGGTAGGGGAGTAGGACCAGGATTAGGATGGATATCCCCGGAGTGGTTTAATTGCTTAAAAGGTGTAAAAGGAGGTTGGAGAACTTCTATTGTACTTTGGTGTATGTTAGACAGGTTAAGGATGTGTTTGCTGGGAATTTAATTTTGTTAGCATGGAAATCTATGTGGTTGGAATAAAAGAGAGTCTGAGCTATGGTATAGTGGAATGGGTTTTTTAGGTTGGCAAATGCAGATGTTTGCTAAGGGCGGAGTAGGTGGATGGTAGTTGGTAATTATATGAGGTGAGGGAGTACAGGAGTAAAAGCAGAGGGGTATTGGTAATGTGTAGGGTTGTTAGATTTAAGTGTGATCTGTGCAGGTGAAGATGATACTTTGGCATCATAAGAGTAATTGAGGAGAAGGATTGATGTCTGATAAATTATATGTGAAGTGGGGTATGTAAGGGTAGCAGGGCTGGGAGCTAATAAGGGGTGTTATACTGAGGAGGGGCTACCAGGAAAAGAAATGGGAGGTTTGAATTAGGGTAGGTGGATAGCAAGTCCTATTGGTTGGAGTCCTGGGTGTGATTGTTGATGGAAATGTGGGTGGGTGTTGATTACTGGATAGTACAGGATGGTGTTTGAGTTGTGATTTGCTGTTGTAAATTGGGTTGGGTGGGTAAAGTATAAAAGCAATTGATGTAGGGGGTGTGTGGGAATGGGGGTAGGGTAGGGGAGCAAAGTGAGCCTGAGTGTAGCAAGGGCAAACTGAGCAGGCTGAGCCAGGTACCAGCAGGCTATAGTTTCTGAAAAAAAATCAATCAGGAAAGCAGAGAGAAGGTATGTCAGAGTTATATTAGTGTAAAGACAGAGAAGTGCATATGATTGAAGGTAAGCAAAATTGCACAGAGAAGCAACAGATAGGAAAGTGAGAAAAAGGAAATTGCAGAGGGAAGCAGCAGAGTAGGGTGAGTGCAGGGGGACACAAAGAGAATAGCTGTGAATGCAGAAGTAGTAGAGGCAGGTGGGCAGGTATGGGGTCTATATCATATGTTCAAAGATTTATAACTTTGAACATTAAAATATCGAATTTAAATGTTCAAAGTTAGAAAACTTCGAACATATGTACAAAAAAAACAAACAAACCCAAAACTAACAGCTGTAGGCAGGGGGCAAGCCCCTGCACCCCCACACCCCCCACTATTTAAATGTACCAACTCCGAGACCACACTAACAGTGCATTAAAGGAAATCTTCCCTTTACCGCACTATAGTGCGGTCTCAGAGTTGGTATAGTTAAAGAGCAGGGGGGTGCAGGGGGGCTTGTCTACACTTGTGAGGTAAGTTTCCTGTGTTTTTTTTTTTATTATATGTTCGATATTTGAAACTTCGAACATTTAAACTTGATTATTTAGCATTCAAAGTTTTCAAGGTTCGAACATATAATATATACCCCAAGTATGATGGTCGGTGGTGCGCTATGAGCTGACAAGATAAGCATATATATCTTAGTAATATGTAGGTAGACACATACACAAGTAATAGCCAACTTATGCAGTCTTGTATAGGCAGCTGGGTAGGGATTGTTAGTTCAGCAAATTCCACAGCAGTGTTCAAATAGGTAAACTGAGGTCATGTGTGCCTGGAAAAGAAGACAAAAACAGGAAAATGGAATGAGGTTTGGTGATTACAAAATTACTACTGACCACTGAATTACAGGGGACACAGACAAGAGAGATAAAGAAGGAGTGTGAGAAGAAGAAAGCAGTACAAGAGCTTAACAGAGATTGGAACAGCATGAGACTATGCAGTAGAGGGGTTGAAGAGGGAGAAAGAAAGTGGAGTAAGACAAGAAAAAGCAGTGGATGTATGCAGATAGCACAAATAGCAGAAATGCAGGAATTACTGCTTAAATAAACTACTCCTTAACAGTATTAATTCCATTTAATTTAATAACTAATTGTGTCTTTCGGCTTTTCTCGGTTAGGGGTCGCCACAGCTGGCTTGCCGGGCTTAATGCACAACCTTCAATGAAGGAACGCCCATTCACGCATGTCGCCACACAGAAGATGCTCTAACTGAGAATCGAACGGGCAACGTCTAACTGTGAGGCGACAACGCTACCGCAGCACCACCACTGCAGTCAGTTTAATAACTAATACATTTAACAAATTGTTTTCTAGTCCTGAGGAGCTTTTCTCCCCAGGTCTCTGCTGAAAATGAGCCAAAAGCTCAGTCAGACTAACCCGGTTAACAAATGTAAAATAAAATAAATAAAAAATAAAAATAATGGTTGTCCTTAGTTTAGGAAGCTAATTTGGATTCATAATTTGCTTTGGAGAACTTTGCAAGAAGTCTTATTTGCTTGTTTATTCTGAAGAGGGAGTATTACCTGTTTAGGGCACACTCCCTCTTACTTTTGCACAACAGTTTATGTTACGATTTTCATTGTTTGCTCTGCTCCTTTGTTTGTAATCATGTCCTTTCAGTTTCAGTTTTGTAACATTTTATGCACAGTAGTTCATTTTTAATGTTAAAATTCTGAATATAATTAAAACAAGACCTATTATTTTCTGCCTATTTGATGTAATAGTTTTCAATATAAATAAAACAGCCCATGCCATGGGGTCTTTAACATCCACCCACAGTGTTATCATCTCAGGCGGAAGGATTTTGTATGTCATGTATATGATGGTGATCAGAATTGCAGACCCCTACATTCTGTTTCATTCTTGATCATAGCATCATTGCTAGAAAAATGAAAGCAAGCATATTGGTGTTGGAAGAGAACCAACATGAATATGCATGGGTACCCATGGAATGCCTGAGAGGCCATCACTACAATTCATGGAAAAATTACTATTTAAATGAGCATAGAAGGATATAAATGCAGTTTTCATTACTTTGGAGTATCCATCTACTCAAACATAAAGTAATCTTTGAATGAGGCTACTTAATACCAAGGCTGAGGAGGCATGGCTTCCACATCAGAGGATACAAAGGGCTTTCTGCAAAATCAGTATAAGAGTATAAAAGTGAGTCTGGTATTCATTGTATTTTGTCAGGCCCTCAATTTATTATCTGAAATTTCAGGACTTGCAGTTTTAGGCCTTTTATTCCAAAATATGACAATTATTTACTTACATTTATTTATGTATTTGCATTTGCTTACTGGGATGGTCCACTGGGTCAAAAAGAGTCCATTTTCAGTGGAGGCCCGGGGATAAATTCTCCACATAAACAAGAACATAACAATACATGAGAGAATTGGATACACATGTTTGAAGAGTAACAGTTGAATACATGAAGGTAAAACTTGTCAATATCTTAAACTTCACATAGCATAGTAAGTAGAGCAATTTGTGAAAATAAGTTCTGCAAGAACAACAATAGGGATGTGGTAGCAAATACAACATAACTGTACATGTCAATCACATCAGTTCAATATGGAAATAAGTTGGTATAGCAACATCGCAAGCATATCTAGTATTTCTTTCAGTAGTCACAGTAGCAGGTAGAAGAGTTCTACTAGACCAAAGGTAAGGTGGTTTAGTCAATTGTAGCATTCAGTTTTCATGCTTTATAAATGTCATTTAAATATCCTGCAGCTCATTTCATAGCAGATAATGGCACCTCTACTAGTCAATTTACTTGGTGAACAAATAGCAAATAAATAAATGCATTTTCAGAAATTTGCATGAATTGTTGTGGCATCCTAGGTTAGTCACATAAGGGTGAGTCATTTCATCAGCTTTCATCACATGTGCAAGTTATCTGCTTCTCATATCTGCCTTTCATTTTGTATATACAGCACACTTCATACATTTCCCTCATTTGTTATTGCAACTTAAATGAATCCCTTTTACTAGGGTATGAATTTATTAAAAACTTCTGTTAATGACAAAAATAATATCATGCAACACATTCAGCAGAGTAGAATAATTTCCTTTATTCCACAGAAAACATGTCCTTGGGAGACTATGCAATCAAGGTCTTGCCTCCTCTAACACAAGAAACTGAATTCTTTATATTGTCAATGCTTCTAGACAGAATATGTTGTATCTATTAAACTAGTTTATAAACCAATTAAAACTGAATGCTTTCATATTATTCTGATTACCAAGAATCTGCAGGCTTCTTATGTCTGCCTTTCCATATTAGATACAAGTTTCAGTCTTCCACATTGGAACATTTTATGTTGGTAGTATCCATGCTGGCAGTGAAAAGAAAACTAAAGACAGGCCCAGCTTATCAGGATAAATCTTGAAACAAGGTGGATTCCAAAATGAGAAAATACTATGTATACACTATAAATTTTATGCACACACTAATTTTTTTTCCTGTGTTAATACTTCTCCCTTCACTTGTCTAATGTATAACCTCCAACACTATGAAAAAAACAAAGAAGTCTTTATGTTCTGCACATTGTGGTCAGTATCAGTTTTATGGAACTATTATTAAGAACATTTCTCATCTATATTAACAGTTATCTGAACTTTGAGGCTGTTGCAGGCCCTCCAGATTTCAGTTTTTGTAAATTCCTCATATTTGTGACTCATATATTTCTAATCTGATAACATAATTATTTTGTTATTCTGAGGTATGTTAATACTCAAAAAAACAATTTAAAAGGCTAAGAAAGTAGTTCAACAAGTGCTGTATACTTCACATAGTAGTTACCCCCATCAGTTTACTTGAGCAAGCTTTTAACTCCAATCCCTTAGTCTTGTTTTATGCACACATTTGCACTCATGTATGCATGACTGACATACACACACATGCACACACACACGCACACACACACGCACACACACACATGCATACAGGGTTTCTCTTCTCTCAGATGTTACTTCTCGACAAATGGTTCACAGAGCTTCATAACTGGTTAGTAGATAATGACTATAATTTCTTTCTTTATGCTTTTTTTGACTGGATTAGTCTCACTAGGCCAGTGGCTTCTTTTCAAGCAGTCCCAAGGTGCCATTTATACTGATTAGGGGAAATTTGTTCTCAGTACTGTGGAACTTCTTATTTTACTCCGTAAGTGCCATGACATCTGTCACATCTGCCTGAGAGCTACTACCAACTTAAGGAATCAGGGCCTTGACTTTACATCTCTTCTGAAGGATGGTGCACATGAGTGTGTGGCACCCCCATTATGCTACATTGCAGTGTCAGTACTAAAAATAAATCCAAGCACCTATGTTGGGAACAGAAGTACCTGCCATCTGATCATCCAACAACCAAAACAAGTGTGTCATCAGTTGAGTTATTGACACACCACTAATGATATATAAGCCTAAATGTTAATGGCTTCCATTTGCAGGTGTTGAGTTCACATTAATTAATTTCTAATTTTGCAGGTAATTAGATTTTCTTTTTAAGATGTATATTTGTAAATAATAACATTTATATTGTAGGCTATATTGATTCATGAAATGTTTTTTTTTCTTCAGTTCTGAAGTGGTATTTATTTATTTATTTATTAATTACTATCAGAATACCGGGAAAATATATCAAATTAGGCATAATATGAAAAGAACAGATACAAGTTATATGATGATTTAATAGTTAGAGAAATTTAGACAGTTTACAGAGAAATTAAAAATAAGTTAGTATAATACAATCAGGAATTGCAATACAAAATGAGAGAAAAGCAGTCATGGTATATTTAGAGGGAAAGCCAGGGGAGAGAAATTAATAGAAGTAAGGAAGTGAGTGAAGAAAGGAGACTGTGGAGATGCAAGGTATGAATAGGTACTTGTTCACATTTAGATATATAGTTTACCCTAGAGTTGAAAGAACATAGACAGCTTTTGGCTAGGAATTCTTTCAGAAGAGTTTTGAAGGATGGGAAGTAGAGTATTGACCTGATTGATAGACATAAGGAGTTTCAGTCCTTAGCAACATGGCATGAGTACAGACAATGCACAGTAGATTTGAAAGGTTTGTGGACAGACAGGATTTTTTGGTTATTAGATTGTAATGGCCAACTAGGAACATAGTTGTCTAGAATGTTATTAAGTGCTGGACAAGCAGATGGATGCTGGGTAATTTTATAGGTGGTAAGAAACTGTGCATATGTTAGTCCTAAGCAATTTAGGCTTTTTAGTGCTGTAGAGTGATAGGTTTTGAAAGGGGTATTTGCTGCAAATTTAGGCATTTTGTTATAGCATTGTTCAGGATTTTGATTTTTTTGATGCCTGAAGGTTAGTAAGGATGGGAACACCATAAAGAAGTGTGGGTATGAGATAAATAGAGGAAAGTGTAGCTTTAGTTATGTCAGTGAAAATGTTTTTGGATCTATAAAGCATTCCTAGTTTTTGATGCGTTTTTCTTAGGCAATTTTGTATATGCAGGTTGAATTTAAGATTATCATCCTTAATAATTTGCTATGAGAAGTGACTTCATTTTTTTTCTTATGAGAGAGGGATTTGGGGAAAATTTAGTTGTTTGTTGGGAGGTTGATCATGAGTTGTGAGTTACAAAGCCATGTTTCAGTTGCTGTTAAAGCTTTCTGAGAAATTTTTTGAAGGTGTTGCATGTTGTCAGATGTGCAAATGAGTGAGGAGTCATCTGTGTACTGTATTAGGGAGGCCTGTTGTGTGGATGTGTGGAGGTTGCTGATGAGAATATTAAAGAGGAGGGGACCAAGGACAGAGTGTTGTGGTATATCGGTGGTGACTGGGAGGTATGAACAGAGGGTTGAGTACCATTTTACTGACTGATACCTATTGGATACATAGCGTTTGATCCATAGAAGGGTGGGTTAAGAGAGACCTAATGAAGACATTTGAAGTAGACATTTGTTGTAACAAACTGTGTCAAAGGCAATTGACAAGGCTAGAAAATAAGGATGAGACTAACTTGCCATTATCTCTAGCCTTATTGACAGTATTTATATAGGTTACAAGAGCAATGATTGTACTATAGGTAGGATGGAAGCCATGTTGTGTAGAGGATAGGAGTTCTTCCTGCAGGACATAGTTTAGCTATTGCTTTTGAATACATTGTTTAAGCATTTAAAGGGGGGATGTAGATGAATGTGTGTGTATGTACCTTTAACAAGCTATCCAAGGGCTTGCACAAGTGTATAAATGCTAAGCACATGCAAGTCTGATTGACATTTCATAGTAAGCTGTTGAGAAGTAAGCATGAATGTGTGTAAGGTCTGCCTGTTAACCAGTCTGTTTATATTTAATGATGCTGCTATCCATCCTGATGTGTTTCTATGTATTAAAGCATCTAAACAAAATACTCCGCCTGCTTGTCATCTATGTTTGACAGGGATGAACGGCATGGTGTCAGAAGTAACATGTCTAAAGGGACATGATGTTAGAAGAAGAATGGCCAAAATGATTCGTTGCCAGAAAAAGTTCCAGTTTCTTCCATTTGAGTTCGAAAGGCACCCAGTTGGCATTGGAGGAATATAAAGGAGTGGATCATCCCTACTGCATGCATAATTCACAAAACAGGTCAGAAATAAATTTCATATATTAAAACTTGCTCAAAATGATTTCTTATTTGCAAAACATGAAATGAGACATATAGAACACTCTAAACAATATTCATATGAACCTTTATGTCTGATATTGATAACAAAATATTCAAATTACTACAGAAAATGTTTGAAAATAAAGTCTGAATTGCATAAAACATGTAAAATAAGAGGAAATGAACATTTCACTAAGCATGTATGTTTCTTATTAATTAAAAATATCCAAGTTATCAGAAGTGTATAAAGTGTTTGTTTGTTTGTGCAGCATTACAGTAAAGTTATTTCACAAAATACAGCCATTACAGAGCATATTTCACAAAGTGCACTGTTTTGAAGAGTTTATTGTGCATCTGAATGTTATTACAAGCTATGAGAACAATTTGTTCCTACATAATTACAAGGGCCATATTTTCAGTGTGTCTGTGCATACTTTGTCAGCATGGCTGATGGATTTCGAAAACTCAGTGCACTTGTGTTTGACAATAATATTGTAGAGAACTGAAGAGTATTTGGGCAAAAATATGACATTTTCCTACAGGCTACATTTTCTGATAAAAATGATCGTACAAAGGGATTTATTCTAATTAATTTAGCTTAATCAGACTGCGGTGGTGGTGCTGCAGTAGTATTGTCACCTCACAGTAAGATGTTGTCTTGTTCGATTCTCAGCTAGAGCGTCTTCTGTGTGGAGACATGCGTGAATGGGCGCACCTTCGTTGAAGGTTGTGCATCAGGGCCAGCAATTCGGCATGTAAAAATCTACTGCCAGTCATTAGCAGACCGGAGTCCCGCTGTGGCGACCCCTAACCGGGAAAAGCTGAAAGACACAACAACAACAATTTAGCTTAATCAGAAGTTATTGAAAGGGAGCAGTCATTTGTGTATGCACCTGCTATCTTTGCAGGAGAGGGGGGGAAAGCCATCATATTGTTGCACAGGCTGAGTCAAGGGAGAATCTCAAGTGCTTAAAATGTAAATTTAGAGAAATGTGTAACCCCCAGGCAAATGTAACAATGGGAAGGTAATTTTTTTTACACAAGGGATCAAAAGCCTGATGAAACTTTTGCAGCACATATGACTTGAGAAAGAAAGCTAAAACATGCAGATTTTGTGAATTAAGGGATGAGTTGATAAAGGACAAACTTGTGTGTGGTATTAAAGATGATGCTGTGAGAAAGATTTTGTTTTGTGACAGTGATTTAACTTTGAATAAAGACATTGAGATTTGTCAGATATACAAGCTCACAGAAAAGCACACAAATATGCTTACAAATGAGAACAGCTCTAGAAGGCACAGTGACAAAGCTCGTGTTGGTAGTATGTAGCATGTGATTAAAAGAAACAGGCCCAAGCACATGGCAGCAACTGTAGCCCCTGCAGCACTCACTGGTAAACCCCAGAGCTTTCTAGCATGTTCCAGAGCTCGCACAGTCCCAGTGAAGCATACGAGTGAGTCAGCAAGCTCAAAGCATGGGCCCCAACCCTGTTTCATTGCCAACTGTCTTAATTGTGGTGGAAACCATGAATCTAAAAGGGAGAAATGTTTAGCATTTGGTCAACAATGCCACAAATGCAATAAATGGAATAATTTCAAAAGGTTTTGTAAATCAAAAGGCCCACATTTTTTTATTAAAAGGGAACATTTTAAGAAAAGAGTTGATCAATTAGAGAGCTGCAACTCTACTCTTTATGTTAATGGTGTGTCAGTGCTTTATGAAACAATCAATGCAGTAGATTTTAAGGGCAAAGAGTGTAGTATTTTGCACTGTTCGGATAAGTGGCAAACCCATAGAGCTCAAAGCTGACACAGTTTCCAAGTGCAATGTTATGTCAGCTGAAACATTTGCTAGAGTGTGTCATGGTGAAAGGCTTGATTTAGCAAAGTGTGTGAAGCTTATTGCTTATGGAGGTAAAGAAATTCAAACTGAAGGCTCAGTAGTGCTTTCATGTTACTCTTCTGGGAGAAGATATGATTTGTTGTTTTATGTGGTCAAGAGGCACATACACTCATTATTAGGGCTCAGAGACAGTTTGAAAATAGGATTGCTTTCATTTAACAAGGAAGTCCATTATGTTAGCTTAAAAGACCACTACTCTAATTTTGCCCAGTACATTTTTTCTACCTATGCTGATCTCTTCAAAAACAAGCTAGGGAAGCTTCCATTTGTGTACTCCATGAAGTTAATTCCAGATATCAATCCAGTTATCAAGCAAGCTCTAAAGGTTCCAATAGCCATGCAGGACAGAGTCAAAGCTGAGGTAGATAAAATGGTGTGACAAGGTGTGAGTTGTCCAGTTGCAGAACCAATTGAATGGGTATCTTCCATGGTGGTACTCATAAGAAAATCACAGATGACATCAGAATATGCATTGATCTATGAGACTTGAACAAAGCACTAAAGATACCTCATCGTCCAATGAGTGCAGTCAAAGAAGTCACAGCTCTGATGCCAAATGCCACTGCTTTTTCTGTCCTAAATGCAAAGAGTTCATTTTGGCAAATTCAGATTGACAAGAATTCATCATTGCTCACTACTTTCAGTACTCCATTTGGTGGGTACACATTTTTGAGAATGCTATTTGGGATAAATTGTGCAAGTGAAGTCTTTCAGCATGCAATGGAGCAAAATATTTCTCACTATCCTTGTGCTATTATAGGAGACGACATACTAGTAGGAGGTAGTGGTGAAGTTGAGCATGACAGAAACCTCAGAAAAGTTCTGGAAAGGGCACGTCAAGTGAATCTTAAGCTTAATCCACAGAAATGCAAATTCAGGCTACAAAAGGTTAGTTATGTTGGTCATTTATTTATTAGCTCAAGCCTATGACCAGATCCTTCTAAGCAAACAGCCATTTTCAGGATGCCCGCTCCAGACAATGTTCAAGCCCTGCAATGTTTTCTTGGCATGGTTAACTATCTAGGCAAGTTCATTCCAGACTTGAGCCAACTTTTAGCACCACTTAGAAAGCTGACACATAAAGATGTATCCTGGTCTTGGTTAGAGCAACACCAAAGAGCATTTCATGTCCTGAAACAGAGAATTGCTAGTCCACCAACTATCAGATACTATGATGTTCACAAGCCATTTAATGTGTCATGTGATGCTTCAAAATTTGGTCTTTGTGCAGTCATTTTACAAGATAATCAACCTGTTGCTTATGCATTGAGAACTCTTACCCACACTGAAACAGAGAAAGAACATTTTGCAATTGTATTTGCATGTTTGAAATTTGATGATTATGTTTATGGTAGACCTATCCAGATTGAAACAGACCTCCAACCACTAGTCACTATCTTAAGAAAGCCAATGCATTCAGCTCCAGCCAGATTGCAACTCATGATGTTGAGATTGCAACAAAAGTATAATTTCACTCTTCTTTACAAGAAAGACAGACTTCTTTATCTTGCTGATACATTATCCAGATCACTCCAAAACACCATAGAACAGCATGAGAATGATAACCTTGATTTTGAAGTCATGGAAGTGAAACATTTTTTTCCACATGTCTTGATCCAATTTTACAAAAGCTAAACCACTTTATCAATCCAGGATGGCCATCAAAGCAATCCAGTTTACCTCAAGAAGTGGAACCTTATTTTCCATACAGAGATGAGATTTAGTTTGACAAAGGTATCATTATGAAAGGTCTTAAAGTAATTGTTCCAAAGTCTTTGCAACAAGAGTATATTACTATCTTGCATCATGGTCACCCAGGAGCCGATTCTACCAAAAGGGTGAGAAGACTAGTATTTTGGCTTTCTATGTCACAAGACATTGAGAGAGCACTTGTATCTTGTTCCATGTGTAATAGTACAAAACCACATCAACAGAAGGAGCCACTTCAGCTAAACTAGATTCCTGAACTACTGTAATCGACAGTAGCCCGGACATATTTGAGTGGAATGGTCAGCATTATTTGGTATTAGTAGATCTTACTCCAATTGGTTCAAGATTGACTTACTCCCTAATCTAGCATCCAGTACTGTCATTACTAAGATGAAGTGTCATTTTGCATTCCATGATAGTCCACACAAAGTTATTTCTGACAATGGCATGCAGTTTACAAGCCAACAGTTCAAAGGATTTTCTGAAGAATAGGATTTTACTCATGTTACAAGTAGCTCTGAGTACCCACAGTCAAATGTTTTGACGGAATGTGCAGTTCAAAGTTTGAAACAGTTACTTGATAAGTCAAAACAAGACAATAGTGATGTTTTCCTGAATCTCCTGAATCTCAGAAACATTAAGCATCTTGGTTCACCTGCACAGAGACTTATGTTAAGACAAACCAGAACCGCATTACCAATCAATAGTCAATTGTTGGTTCCATGTGTCAAGAACAACAGATCACTGAAAACCCATCTGTTGAAACGTTTAACCCAGAAGTCATACTACGATAAGACCAGCTAGCCTCTCAATCTGTTATGAGAAGGAGTATTCCAATTCCAGAGGAAGTTCCAGAGAATATTCCCATTCCTGTGATGAATTAAGAAGTTCCTGATACGAGCTGTTGACTGAAGACTGTCCCTGTTGCCAAATTCAGTCCAGATTTTTATGTTATGAGATTGGTTGTATCTCCAGATCATGTAACAGCTACACAGCAACTTGAGCATGAATATTGTGTTTTTTTCTAACGTCTGTAATAATGCATGTCTAACTGCAATGTTGTTTTTACCAAAGGCAGTCTTTTTTAAGAAGGAGGATGCAGATCAATATATGTGTGCATGTACCTTTAAGAAGCTATCCAAGGGCTTGCACAAGTTTATAAATACTGAGCATGTGCAAGTCTGACTGCCATTTTGTAGTAAGCTTTTGAGAAGTAAGTATGTATGTATGTAAGGTCTGTCTGTTAACCAGTTTGTTTACATTTTATGATGCTGCTATCCATTCTGATGTGTTTCTATGTATTAAAGCATCTAAACGAAATACCCTACCTGCTTGTCATCTATGTCAGAGAGGGATGTGTCACAGGGGATAGGATTGCCATAGGTCTAATATAGGTCTAATATTAGTAATTTCTGTTGAATTTCCTATTTTGTGCAGAGGGATATTGTGTGACTTTTTCCACAGAGAAGGAATGTGGGATTCCTGGATTCACCTATTTATAAGGATATAGACAGGGTAGGCAATCCTATTGGCTGCTATTTTAAGGTAATCACTTAGAAGGTCATCATTTTGAGTAGAGCATGGTTTGAGTTTGTTTAAGAATAGTTTTATATAGGACGTGGGCACAAATTTGAAGGTGAAAGTACATGTGGTGATATGTGGATGCTGGGCAGGTTTAGGATTAGATGTTGGAGAATCCTTGGTTAGAAATGCTATACTATCTATAAAATAGGAGTTGAGTTATATTGTGATTTCAAGTGATGAGTTATTAGGAGAGGAGTTAGGGTGGATTTCATAGCTTGGATACAAAATTTTTGCTGCTGTCCAGATTTTTTTAGAGTTTTGTTTACCATTATTCTGAAAGTTATTGTATATAATTTTTCTTTTTTAATTTACTTTTTAGTGTGATTGCGAACCAGTCTGAAGTTTTCAAAATATTGTGGTGTTTTATATTTTTTCCATTCTTTCTTTGCTTTTTCTTAATCCTGTAGTAGCATTTTACTCTTATTTGATAGCCAAATTGCATTATTTGTTTTTAGTCTTACATCTAGGGCATGCAAGGATATTTAAGATATTCAGAAAGGTTTTACTGAATTCCTTTACAGCATCATCTATTTGGAGGTTTTAGAAAGTTCCAGTTAATAAGTGATAAGTTAGTAATGAACATTTCTGGGTTAAAGTTGGAAAAGTCACATGTTGTTTTATAAATATGCAGTTTAAGTGGATGTGTGAGATATCTGGTTGTATAGACTTGGAGAATGATCACTGAGGCAGTGAGGCATTTTTCCTGATGTGGTGTATTTGTGAGGTTCCAATACTAGGATACAGTCTAAAATGGAATTTGATGTCGTGCTATAATGTGTGGTGCTATGAATTAGTTGTGGAACCATATAAGTTCATACTAGATGTAGGGGAGTTAGAGTCTATGTCCAATCAATTGACATTCATGTCACCTAGTAGTATTATTTCTTGTAGAAATGTTATGGATATTCAATGTAGGATATCTTCCAGTATAGCTGTATTGTCACCAGGAGGGAAATGAATAACAGTAATACATATTTGTTCATGATTGTTTAATTTCAGAAAAGTTATAATAAGCTCTGCTGAATTGAATTGTGGTATTGGTTTGTTGTAAGGGGAAATGTGGTATATTTTGGAAAATATTAAAGCAATACTACCACCTTTCCTCTTTATCTGGTCATTATGGATGCTACTATAGCCAGGAGGCATAATTTTGGAGTCATTTATGCTGGGTTTAAGACAAGTTTAAATTACTGTGAGAATATCAGGCTTATGTTGTATAATCCAGACATGTAGTTCAGCAATTTTGTTTCTTATGTTTCTAACATCTATGACAGCAAAAGTTTGATTACTGGGGTTGGGAGTTGACCACTGTATGGTTAGAGTGGTGTGTAGAAGAGAATTGTCTTGATGGTTATTGTGATAGTTTGGGCCAAGATTAGGGTGAATGTCTTCTCCACTGGGGATTTACTCATACTTGTTTTGCAGAGAGTATTTTTCCACCTAATTTTGTTTTGGTTTGAGTTAAAATGGAGTCAATCAGTCTACATTTGGAGTAAATATGAGGGGCACCATTAAATAGGTTTGGTGTAACATGTTGAGAGTGTAGGAGGGAAGTATGAATAGGTGGATAGGACAGAGCTGGATAGATGTTGAGAGCTATAATAGAGCCATGGTAGGATGTAAGATGGCCCAATAGCAGGAGAAGGACAGAGGATAAGCTGAGTAGTATAATGATTAAGTAAAAGGATCTGTATGTTAGAGCTGGCAAGTAGTGGGAGGTAGAGAGCAAGAAGGATAAAGAAGTTGTAGGTAGATTTATATTAAATGGTGGTGGAGTCTGAAAGCTGATAGATGGTAGGTAGGAAAAAGTATTTTCTATGAAGGGAGAGAGTTATCATAGCATCTTCTCTGGAATGTAAGGAATAGGGGGGTTTAAAAGGTTAGAATTGGAGAATGTAGGTAAAATAGGAAGAAGTGAGGGTTTATTTGGGAAAAGTAGGAGATACAATGTTGAATAGATAGGTGCTGTTAGGGAGCAGTGTGACTATGAATGTGTATAGTGCAAAGCAGTATGGAAGGGAGAAAGGTAGTTGAGAATTGTGCTGAACGATTAAGTGGAAGTCGGGAATTAGGTAAAAAGAAACATAAGTGTAGAAGTAGATAGCAATAAGGCTATTTGGGAGGGTTAAGGAATAGGAATCACAAGTGTAATGTGCTTGGATAAAGTATAATAGTAGAGTAAGAGGATGAGACTGTAAAAATTGAAGTATCTTAAGCTGCTTTTTAAAACAGATATAGAAGAATCTGCTTTCATTCTCTTTAAGCAGAGAGATTATATGGTTGATGGTGGCTGTTTCTGGGGACTGTATAGAAGTCAGATGTAACTCATGGTGCACCTATATTGTTAGCATTTTAATCTCACACTTACCTGAAATGAGACATACCACTATTTTTTTAATTTTGCATTAGTATATATTTAAATCATTAATGCATTCAGAGACTCCCTGTGAAGTATAAAACAATCAATAAGGAGTACAGCTAAAAAGGCAGACATGTGCAGTCACTAACATTTTGTTTTCATTTCCTTATTTTCTTCTTCTTTTGCATTTACTTTATTCATAAAATTATGAAAATGGCAAGCATTTCTATCACAGTATCAGTGAGATGGTGTTTAAATTATGTGAGATGGTGTTTAAATTATGTGAGTTGCTGGGAAGAGCTATCAGTGGAAGTGGTAATTTCTTTTCACTGAAATATCCAATTAACAGTGATGAAAGCAATAACATGGGAGCAAAGAGTGCATGATAGAAGCAAAACTGATGTAATTGTTTTTAATAATGAAAAAAGATATCATGTATGACAGATCACTGACTGAAATGAGTACATATTTTATAGAACAATCATTGTAAACTGTATGCTTGCTAGCTGGCACAAATAAGAGAAGTGATATAAACTAATGTGTTTTTAACATTCAAGCTTCCAAACAATGAGACAGGTTTCAGTCTTCATTGGGCACTACATTCCAAATCGTGATCTTATATTTTAGAAAGATGCACTGTTGTAAAATAATTCTATCTGCAGTGATCCATTCACTAGATCATCTGGACTGTAACATGACTGGGAATAGAAATCATGTTTGATTAGTCATTTTTGAACAGTGGTATTCATTTCTAGTTTAGAAAAGAAGACCAACACTGTGAAGAAAAGGACAAACAGGAGGGGAAAATATGCCAAGTGATGTGATATTTGTCATATGCCTGTAGAGATTAAAAAAAACAGATTCCAAAATGATACTAAACTATCATCCAAAAGCACATCCTGCAATAAACATGGGGACTGTATTTCTTTAAAGAGTTGCCCTAACTCAAGTAGAAAATGCCTTAGTATAAATTTTCTAGGTTAGAATAGAATTCCACTTTCAAAAATCTGTGCATTTCGTTGAATTACTTGGCATGTGTTTAGCCTGAGTGCTAAATGGGTAAGTGGCATCTGGTATGGATGGATCTATTTAGTAAGCATTTGAAAAGGGTGCATTAGCTATTTATATCAGTCAGCTTACATGTATCAAGATGTACTGCTTTTCACTTTGTATGTGATTCTATTTGAGAATGTCCATCAGGACTAGCTTTTCATACCCTAAAAAGCTGTATGATTTAAAGCTTTCAACACGTGCTTCCACATCTTGCTTCTGGCAGCATCTGATTTGCAAATACACTGCATTTCTTACTCACTATAGAGGTGTGCTAGCTCAGGCTGACAGAACACAAAAATTAATTGCATGTGTCAGTCAAAAAAGTTGATGTTTTGAAGCTGAACATGATTAGGCCACACTTCACTGGCTTGCATTTTCTCAGACCTTGAAAGTCAAATGTCAAAGTCAGATATGATTCTAAATTGGTAACATTAAACCCACAGTGTTCATTTGTATTAATGGCTGGCTAAAATTTAAAGATATGTTCTGCATGTTCATAGTTATAACAGAGACTTGTGTAAAATAAAAAAAATATTTAAAAAGTTTATTATTTTTGTGATTTACAAATGACAAGAAACACAAAACAAACCTATTCCCAAGAGCACTCACAGTGCCACGTCTAAAACGTCTGTCTCACATTCATGTGTAGAAACACAGACACACATAAACACACACACACTCACACACCAATAAGTCACTGAATTCAAAATACTTCTCCATTGACAGACTCATATGTTTCTGAGAATACTTATGCATCACAGCGTTAAGAATTATTCCCTATTTGCACACACACACACACACACACACACACACACACACACACACACACACACACACACACACACACACACACACACACACACATTTTTTTCTGAAAACACCTATTGATCATTGTCCCGGTTCCCTTCAATAACACACATCACACCAAATGACATTTGACGACCTTTATTAAATTTCCATAACATAGCTTTGATCACCAAATTCATTAATTACAACTATTCATAGTATAGTTAATTCTAAATACAGCATAACATCATGCAGCATACCTACTCACCCTGCCCCAGTAAGCAGCATTCATACCTCTGCTCTCTTACTTTACTTATGAAGCAGCGTCCCATCTCACTTCATACATCATTCATTGTAATGTTAATCAGGGCAGAGTACCTACTCACCCTGCCCAACAAGCAGGGTCCATACCTCTGCTCGCTTACTTTAATTATGAAGCAGCGTCCCATCTCACTTCATACACCATTTATTGAATCACCTTCCACCAAATAAGCAGCGTCCTTACCTCCGCTTTCTTGTTTATTCAGCAAGCTTCCTCCAACTACTCATGTCCTTTCATCGGATACCTGAAATGCACATCGAGACACCAGAGGGGAACAGAAGAGGGCAAGCCTATCTCTCTTCACCGCCTACCCGCACTGATAAATAACCCCCCCCCCCAACCCACCAAGGAAAAGAGGAGGGTGGGTAGCAAGCTCACACCAAAATGTGATTGCTTAACCCATCTACAGTAGACTAAACCTCTTAAGCCCCTCCCCATCATTCTCATTTCCTCCCAACCATCCCTGCCTCCACTTAACCATTTCACCTCCCCAACCCACTTAACTCCCCCTAATATCAACCTAACCCCCCCCCCCCATGAAGATGTCCGGGGACAACTTGGTTTGTTGCCAAACTTCATTTGTCCCGGTCCCCTTCAATAACACACATCACACCAAATGACATTTGACAACCTTTATTAAATTTCCATAACATAGCTTTGATTACCAAATTCATTAATTACAACTATTCATAATATAATTGATTCTAAATACAGCATAACATCCTTGTAATGTTAATCAGAGCAGCGTACCTACTCACCCTGCCCCAGTAAGCTGCGTCCATACCTCTGCTCGCTTACTTTACTTATGAAGCACCATCCTTGTAATGTTAATCAGGGCAGCGTACCTACTCACCCTGCCCAACAAGCAAGGTCCATACCTCTGCTAGCTTACTTTACTTATGAAGTAGCGCCCCATCTCACTTCATACACCATTCATTGAATCACCTTCCACCAAATAAGCAGCATACTTACCACCACTTGCTTGTTTATTCAGCAAGCTTCCTCCGACTACTCATTTCCTTTCCCCAGATCCTTGAAATGCACATCCAGACACCAGAGGGGGGACAGAAGAGGGCAAGCCTATCCCTCTTCTCTGCCAACCAGCCTGACCAGGCTGTTCCCCCTCCCTTCTACCCAAAATTGTTCAACTCACTACTTCCAATAAAGGGAAGGGTCAAGCCAAACATCATTTGGTATACCCATCATCTGTAAAGCACCTTAGAGTCCCATCATAAACCCCTTTGCCATGCCACTGAAACACACCATAATGAAACTAAAAGTAGGATTACCGTGACCCCGATGTAACACTGGAACATCCACACCAAGTGAACACATACCCTTTTAGCCTGCCGCCTTCAAAGCTGAAATCATGGCTCAACCTGAACATATTGACAGCCTATAACCACAACAAAACCAGGAACTATAACGCCTTGAACTCAAAATGTCACCCAGTCACACACTAGTAGCAAGTCTCACACACAAGACCTTGTCAACCGTAGCATACGTAGCCCACCAACTACCCAGTTCTAGATGTGCAAAAACTCCATTACCATAGGGAATAGTCTAACTCCAAAACTTGTCCTACCTTAGCTGGCAGAAAACCAGCACCCCTTGACCTAGTTCCTGAAAACTTGCCTATGCTCAACAACGAAGTACTCTACATGCCCAGCCATAAACACCCCCAATTCACACAGCCCAGCCATAAACACCCCAATTCACTCATTACCAAAACCATTCTTAACCCCTGTTTGTCCTTGGCCTTTCCCCTTAAGAGCTCTTTCCTTATGTTATCTATACCACTAGTAGGTAATTAAGACCTGTCCTACCACTGCCTTATCCTGCAACTAAGCTTCCTTTAAACCTTTTAACTCCCCTGTATCAACTCACCCAGTTTTAAAACTACTCCACCAGCTGCCTACCTACCATGCTTCCTAAAACTCTGTCCACAAAATTCACCCAAACCTCAAGTGAAATGATCCTTGTGTTATTCTTTAAAGCCTTAACCTGTTATGTAACATTAACACTACCTACTCAAGGGACAAATTTGCCAGCCCAAAGACACCACCTGTTAGGAACAAACTCCAGCATCCTCTCAAACACCTCATTGGCCCTTTCCCCAAATACAGTTCAACAACTGAATGAGTAAATACAACCACCTTAAGGTTCTAAGAAAGCAAGGGTTGAACTTCACTGGCTTGCAAGAGCCATAGGGCTTTAGCCTAATAAGTCCTGTGCTCCTATGAATGTTGTGACTCTACTCATCCCATGGGATCCCCACACTCCCCATAAACTGTCCCCAACCGTTTCCCCCTTGGCCCCCCTACCTACCTCTTCCTTACTTGCCCCCTATACCAGTGCAATAATCATCTCCCACTAGTTGAACACAGAGCTCTAATATGCCTTAATAAGGTGATTACTCAGACCCACTTTTTGTCCTATTCTGGTGGCAAAACATCCATCCTATCAAAACATTACCTTTCAGATCCCCTTTTCAAGCCACCGCATGATGCCATCTGTCCTTCAGCAATTTCAGTCATTAACTGTTGCCACCTTGTGCTCCCCATGTGTAACCTCTTCGCTCGCCACTGCTTCCATCATCTGAAAAATTCCCTGTGTATCGCCACAATTGGTACTCGGCACACCACCATCTACAAAGAAAAGGACAAAAGTAAATCCTCTAATATATAAAGAGAAGGCTCTACCTTATACCCACCTATTCCAAATTATAGCAGCAGCGTTCCAAAAAAACACCACCTTTAAGAAAGAAAAGACATGTAAATCATCTAAAATACATAACGCACCCACCAAGACATCTTCAAAGACAAACTATCCTGCCAACTCAGGAATGAATGTAACACTGCCACACATATCTATGACAAAGCAGCCGTATCAACTACCCAATATAAATTTAACTACCAGTCAAGTATGTTAAAACTAAACCCCCACATGAAGAGACCTATCAATAACAACAACCATCTGCCTAGCTCTTAACCTTCCATCCCCAAATAAGGCAAACTAACCAACATATCAGATTTTTGGATTTCCTGATCTCCTGAATGATGCAGTTGATGGCTGGTAGTCTACTGGCAGTCTCTTGCTCCATGTGGTCTGCCTAATCTCATGCGCTCTGTTAACATCCTGTTTGAGTTAATAATAATAATGCATGTTTTATTTAACAGCAAGCACTTTTAATTTAAAGGTCATAAACCTTATACCAGGCTTTTAGTTGATCACCGAAAATATACCCAGGTCTCTGGCACCAAAGGCAGCTATATATAAACTCAAATGCCTGTCGTTATTTCTGACTACAGTCTTAAGATTTTACTATAACTTCAGCTCATTTTCTTTTAGCCTGTCCATATTATTATGCCATATTCCATGAAGTAATGGTTTGACTTCCTAGGCAAATCTTTATACAACCTACAGTGCTATAACTATCCCTTAAAAAAAAAATAAAAAAAAAAAATTGATAGCTTAACATATTTGTATTATCATGCACTGTCTGAAGTGTATACATTCAGAAGGTCAAGTATCTGTCAGTACTTTCAACTGCAACCTATACTGATTGACATCAATTAGCCAGAAAATCACAGGTTTATGACAGCAATTAGCCAGAAAACCACAGGTTTATGCCAGAAAACCACAGGTTTATAAAATGTCCAAAATTTCCAGGCATATACCGAACCTGACACAATCTCTATAATTAAAAAGTATTTGGAGCAGTAGCCCAAACCAATGACATCTACCTGCACTATTTCCTAACAAAATCTATGTTAACCATTTCTGACACTATTAGAAATAAACAAAACAAAACCTACTTACAACTCAGGCTGCCCACCTAAATCCCCAGCGTAAGGAAACCTCCACCTCATTCCATCCGTCAGCCAGAAATCCGAACCTGACATGTCTTGACAGTTTTTATTTTTTTTTTAAACCTTTGGGTTTCCCAATACCCTGAAAGGAATGGACCCCTGAACCAAGTCAAGTATGCTTAAACTTCACGAATTAGTACTAAACACAGTCCTGAATGCTTCTCCACTAATTGCTAGCAACCACATTATACTAAAACGGACCCTAAAACATGAGGGAATGAGGCAAACATGGAAATATTTGTGATGACATTTTTTTTTCCTTTTCAAGAACAATTTTTCTGGGTATAATATGCAGATTCATGCACATATATTAAAAACTAAATCCACATTCAAGACTTCTTTTCTTCATTCAGGAGCTTCATTAGATATCAGTTACCAGTTCATGCATAGAAGAACACATGCAAAAGCGACAGCTATAACTACCTAGGAAAGCAATTAATTTCCTTACTGAAGTTTGTTTCAGTCTGTGTTTAATTAAATTCAAATTCAGGTTTAAATGAAGTGCTTATAACATTGCACATTCAGAAGAAAGAAAGTTAATAACAGGTATTAACTTACACTTGTCATAAAATTATCATATTAGAATATTAATATTTAAAAGTAAGCATTACTGGAAACTAAAATATGTGTTACAGGAAATGGGTCTACATGGACCTCTTGCATCCCTTCAGTGTGGGAGATCCTCAAAGCCATTGATTTAGAGAGTTCTAATGATGTGAACAAATGACCGAAATGTGTACCACTTGTTAACAACTTGCTGACATCTCCAATTAGTAAGCTCACACCATGGCAGATGTGCTACTTTGTACTTACAAAAGTTCTTTTGGTGAATTAATGCTTTGGTATTAGTCATACATATAATAGAAATCCTTAAGTGAATTTAGCAAAACTAAAGTGCCAACAACAATGTACTCACAGAGTAAAGGTAGCGAGGACCAGTGCTGCACTGCACATGCACAGCAGCAACCATACTCAAACCCACCAGGAGCCCGCGAAAAGTCACTCAAGCTGTCAACCAAGAGCAACCCGTCATCCCCCACATGACACAAACCGCAAACAAGAGGACACCATGTACCCTGATTCAGTGGAGCTCCTGACTCAACCACCGAACCCCCAAACCAAGCACCAAATCCCAGTGGCCCCATGCCTCCAAGCAGCACCCGCAATACCTTATTGTGTTTTATTTATTTATTTATTTTTGAAATGTCCCACAACTGCCACTGGGCTCCATTGCACATGCACTGAGAGCAAACGTGCTTCCCAGCCCATGAAACTCGCTATCACCAGGCACAGCAATCCTGGCAGATGAAATTGTTGCTATCCACCATGAAGGGCCACCCTGGAAGTAAGCCCTCTCACACAAACCTGAATGCCACAGAAAATCCCCTCAATAATTAAATGTTCACAACCAGCAAGCTTTACAATTGAGTCACCCAAGGAAGGAAGGATAACGCCACAAAATCACCTACTTGGTTTTAAGTATGTGGCGATACAGTTTTCTAAAGGACCGTCTTTACTGAAATTCACAGATTTAGGTCCCTTGAACGGCTATACGTATATCGCATAAAATGTTTGCTGAAAGGGATTGTCCGCCCCCCGAGTCCACAAGACTGCTTAGTGAGGGAAAACCAAAACTCCACACTAACACAAGGAGTGATAATGAAGGCTAACCTTTGTACTATAGCATTTTCCAGCAGACCATCAGCCCCCAAGGTTAACAAAGTGCGATGAAGACAGCATTATCCAGATCTGCAACAACTCACTCCAGACACCTTCAAGTCCACACACTGCCCCCCAATGAACTGCACCATAAATCCCAGCTTTACCTTAACTAAAATTACCCCTTACTTAGACACAAATACCAATACCCCTAGCTCAATGTCTCAAAAAAAAAAACCTCTATAATAATATATACATAATATATACACAATGCTACCTACCACTAACCAGTACTCCAAGACCTACCTTTTCTACTGGAATACCTACAGGTCGTCACGGGCATAGCTTGCCTTAGCAAGCTCACACCAAAATGTGATTGCATAACCCAACTACACTAGACTAAACCTCTTAAACCCCTCCCCATCATTCTCATTTCCTCCCAACCATCCCTGCCTCCACTTAACCCTTTCACCTCCCCAACCCACTTAACTCCCCCTAATATCAACCTAACCCCCTCATGAAGATGTCCTGGGACAACTTGGTTTGTTGCCAAACTTCATATGTACTAGGTATATTTCTCCATTTTCTAATGTTTTAGCCAACGAAATTTAAATCAAATGATACATTTGACTGATAAAAGAATGCTAGGACTAAATGGACCATAAAAAAGATTATTCAAACCACAAATGTGTGGGCTAAGCTGTATGTCAGACTCTGTTGCCAGTATTTGTCTTCAGTTAGGGAATGGATTTTATACTTACAGGTAACTGTATGCTTAAAAATTGTAAACATTAAAGTGTTCTCTCTATACGAGATACTCAGGAAATTCATTAACGGAGTAATAATAGTCTACCCACTCTTCATCAAAGCATAATGTACCGGAAGAGGCCATCCATCATTTTCATTATTGCTATATTTTAATAACACTCTTGCAGAGGACTAAGTATAAAAATATCTTTAGAAAAAGAACAATTCAGGGAAACAGTAAGTCCTGATTATTGCATTACTTGCACACATCATATACAAGATTTTTTTTTCTGAATGTCAGTTTTGCATACTACTTCAACATGTTTACTATTCATTAACTTCTTTTGTTTTTGTCCAGCAAATTAAATAACTTAAATCCAGGTTGCTAAAATACTAATTATACTAAATGTAGCAGCTGGTAATAGGTTATAATATCAGTCTTGGTGTGTTTGGATTCCTAATACTGGTGACTGACATCCCCGTCACTTCTAGAAGGTCTGTGAATAACTGTATTAACCTACAGTGCATGGTATTATTATGAAAATACATTGTATGTAAAGTTATTTTAGTGTCTTGTAGATTTTCAGTCTCCTTAAGATATGTCCTAGGATTGTCACAGATTGGCTGGGAATAATAATACCAGCACCATCCTTTATTCATTTGTAAGCAAATATCACTTACCTATCCTACCTTTGCCTTCCTCCTTTCTAAACATCAGTAGATGAGCATAGCTATTTCAGTTTTTTCCTTCCTCACTTAGAAAAATATCCTATAAAATAATCTCCCTTCATCAACTAAAACTTCCTCCCTTTAGATTCCTTATCTGTTTTCCTATGAACATTTCTTTTTAGACCATAATCCTCTCTATTCGCTGCTGTGTATCATATCTTATACGCTACAATAAGATCCAGAGCCCACATTTTCATGTTATTCACTATTCTTATCTGTCCTGTTTTGCTCTGTGCAACCATCCAAACTCCACAGTGATGGTATTCACTCTTGGCAATCTATCTTAGTCCTTTATCGGAATACAAATCTCTTCTTGCCTTTGTTATCTGCTGATCATTTTACAGGTATTTCCACTCATCTGCCCCTACTTTCTCATTTTTTTTCTGTCATCTGTTCCTCTGAAATGTTACTTCTGAATAATTACTTCTATCTCACCTCAGTACACATATCATGACATCAATCCAGCTACCTTGTGTGGGAGCAGAATAAACAACCTTTGGCACCAAAGGTGAGGGTGCTGCCTGTTGTGCCATTGACACGGACATCTTGTACGCATCTGCTTCAAAATGACAACATTTCAGTAGATGGTAAGGACAGGGACATCAGTTTTACAAAATAATGATAACTGAAAGAAATAGTATGTAATTATAATTTAATTAATGAAAAAAATGTTTTCATTCTCAAACTGCTACCTCAGTCACCCCTTCTCTCACCCTAAGAACTCAGACTCACATCCATGGGAATGTCTACTCATAGTCTGCTGTGCACATTTCTTCTGTAGTTTCCAGCCCACCTTTTCCTTTGTCCATGCATTCCTTCTCCAAATCATTATATCTAGATTTGCAACTTCCATCTTCGATAATATAATCTCCATGCTTATGTTTTTTTTATTTTTATTTATTTATTCTTATTTACAGTGAATATCTGATAGAGCATGAAACCCTTTTTCAGGAGAGGTACAGGGAAAAAAGCTTAAAGAAACATTTTAAACAACAACACAAGCAAGTGTATATACAAACAAACACAATATAGAATTGGTACAAGATGATTAATAATACAAATAAAACCGATACAACACATTGAAATGCAAGTAGTTATATTGGATATCATATAAACGTATGGTTCAGATACATGTGATTGTAAGAGACATGGTTAAATGTGACTTAGACAAAGTAGATCATTAATAGAATTATATAGCATCTGTACTACAAACTACCAGAAGGATTAGAAGTACAAAATGGGAGATATTAAGTTGTTTACTTGCAGAAAGAGAGATGTTAGTTTTGTTTTTGAGGATAGACAACAGATACTATGGATGAGTAAAGATGACAAAGTTTAGGTTGGAAATTAATGATAAAGATGTGTAGTGGTTCAGGAAGGTAATGTGGATTTAAATAAAAATATAGTATAAAGACAGGCAAGTAATGCAAAGAAGGACTGAGAGTGGAAACTGGATTAACTTTGAGGTGTACTTTGGCACATCCATGAGTTTTGTAATTACTGGAATAATTCTGATTATGAGGCTTGTTTGTTTTCCATGTCTCTTAGAAGGGTATTGAATTCTGTATTTTAGAGATGTGATCTGAGTATTGGGCACCGCCTGTTGATAGTGTAGGCGCAATTTGTTTTTGGATCAGTGTCTATGTGAAGAATAGAGCTACAGAATATTATATAAGACAGGACATATGTATTAGGCTGTGGGTAACTAGATGCTGGGAGTGTGTAAGGTAGTGGTTTAGAGTGAGCCAGTTTAGCTGCTTGAGGAATATGAAGTTATGACATCTCTGTGGTGGCTGGAGGTGAATCTAACAATTTTATCGAAGCATTTTTTAAGCTTTGCTTTTCAGTTTAATCCATATGTTAATGAGGATGTGAGAGGCTTGAAGGTGAGGTGGGAGTAGATCAGCAGATGCAATTACTTTTCTGGCAGAGTCAGTGAAGAACTGATGTGCTCTATATACAACCCCTAGTTTTTGTTTGGTCTTTTTTATGGCTTAGTTAATCCTGAGGATGCAAGATGCTCGGTGCAAGGATGATTTTAGCCTTGCGCCAAGCATCCTCACTACAGATGGTGCAGCAGCGCCATATGAATATGTTAGAGGGCGCACAACTGCACCCTCGACGTGCACAGGAAATGTGTGCGAGTGCAGGGGGCATGGACAAGTGCTCTACAGAGGCGTAAACATGCTCCGACAGTTGCAAAACCTACTATGCCTACTAGTAGAGCCTGCCTCTAATAGTAAGTCAGTAATTCAGTGTCCATGGATACCTAAATGTATGCTAAGCATACAAGAGTGTCCATGAACAGTGAAATAAAATCGAAGTAATAAACACACAAGTACGTAGAAGAATGTTCAGCCCTGTCCCTAGAACTTTCACAATTAGATTCCCTGTGTCCCTATTATATATTTGAATTGCTGCAATATCGAAGGTGTAAGCAAAGCACAGTGTGTTTGCATGGCGCTGCACTCTGCCGAGCGGTAGCTTACAAATCAAATTCATTCAAATAGAGAAAAACATGCCAAATCAATGTAAATGTCAATAGTTTAGTGTTTAGAACATCTGCCTAACAAACAGGCATTCAGGGTTCAAGCCCAACAATAGCACATATCATTTTCCATGTGGAATGAATGTCCTTTTGCTGTAAAACTGACGTAAGAGTAT